>NC_092859.1:26717675-26838980 GCF_032062135.1 Pyxicephalus adspersus
AAAAAAAACACAGCTCCGGTCGCCATAAGCGATGTAACTTTTTCAGAAGGAATAGAAAACTTCTTACACGGATAACCTTTGTTGAGCGCTGGGTTCCTTTCAACCTTTTCATTTAGCGCTGAAGGTTGATTCACGTCCTTTTAACTATTACAAGCCTCAGATTTACATGACAATTCCCCACCATTAGGCTCCATGGGGCTTTGTCGGGCTCTTCTTTGCCGTAGTTATTACTAAATTCTTTCTTACGGGCTGTTTTGGTTTAATTATAGTCTCGGCTTGAACAGAAGTTGGTTTAGGGGAAAGCTATAGTGTTTTATTGGCCTGTGTTCGCAGTATGGGAATCCTTTATGTTCTGCAGCTTGGAGTACATTAACCCCAATACTTTAGTCTTTGTCCCACAGGAGCTTACTGTCTAATTTTCTTACCATCCAACACACTAACCCTCCCTGTAAACCTAACACTGGCTTTCCCTGTAACGCTACCCTTCACTGCAAAATAATATCAGCCCTCAGTCTAGCCCTAAAACGAACATTTCCTCTAACGCTAACCTTAACCCTACCTGTTGTCTAATACTAACTCCACCGGATGTATAAAAATGGTCACATTTTTTATGGTGGTGGTCAGTGCTTTGACCAGCTACTACTAAGTGGTGATTAGAAACTCCAGTAACTGATCACCAAGTGGCATATGCAGCCCTTTGACATCATAGCCTTCATGACATTCAGCTGACTGAAGTTTTCATGCGCTGACTTCCCCAATAATATTAAGTAGCTTTAATTGTGAATCAAGACAAGGCAGGCAAAGCAAACATCTGAACCATTGGAGCAAACACAAATCACTCTGGGATTTTTTTTTGTCTTCTAGCTAATCAACGGTGGCGAAGATGTGCTCATCTTTTACAATGACCGGGCTTCGTTCCCCATCCTGCTGCAGATGATGTGCTCTGAGCGAGACCGTGCAGATGAGAGCAGTCCCCTGGCCTACCATGTAACTCTGGTGGAACTCCTGGCAGCTTGTACAGAAGGCAAGAATGTCTACACCGAGATCAAGTGCAATTCCCTCCTGCCCCTGGATGACATAGTCCGGGTGGTGACACATGATGACTGCATTCCAGAGGTAAATGTCTATAGACTATACAGAGTAAAACATCAGTTGATTGCAAAATTCTCTGTTTGAAGGGTTGAAAACATATATATTTATACCTGTTTATGGTCTCTTCACAGATCAAAATTGCCTATGTCAACTTCGTCAACCACTGTTACGTGGACACTGAGGTGGAGATGAAGGAGATCTATACCAGCAATCACATATGGAAGTTATTTGAGAATTTCCTTGTGGATATGGCAAGAGTGAGTTACATCATTTTAAAAAAAGTGCTGTCATTGTGCAGTCTGAATCCAACTAAAATTGCTGCTATAGAAGTAATAATGCTTCCTGTTTTCGGTCATCAAAGTGTGCTTTTTGAAGGACTATAGGCTCAGTTGCCTTGCATCTGATATATGGCGCTGATACACTTCTGTGTGTGTGTCGTCAGTCTGGCAGCACTTACAAGATGAATCAGGTTCGGTTTGGCGTCACTTCGATGGGTTTCATTGTGTCTTACTTTAAAGGATAAGTGCACTTCAATACAAAGTGCTTTAATTCCTTCCATCCCTCCTTACCTGACGTACCTTAACCTATGCTCCCCCTTTGCAGATTCATACTTACAAGAGCCGAAGGGCCTCGGTTCTGCTTCTTAGCTTTCATAATCTCAAAGTATTGGTCCACTTTATATCACCCTGAGAGAAATTAGAAAATCTTTTCTGAAATACTTAGTCAGACACAAGTAAGTACATGTCACTTACATTGTGTGTGAATCAGAACAATCAATTTTACTTATTTGTTTCCTTTTAGGTTGTTCTATATAACAGCAAAAGTATTCTGTTATATCAGTTTGATCAGTGCATAAATATCTGTTTATCCTGCCGGAAGGTGTTCTATAGTTTACCTACTTCCTTTCCTGGGGCGAGAACTCTGCTTCTCCATAGATAGAGTACAATGAGTGTTGTCTTCCTAGGATCACCAGGTGGCGAGAAAAAAAGCTTTTAAAAATGCTGCCATTACATGTAAGGACTGATAAGCTACAATACTAAAATGTATGTAAACCCTACATTGAAGAAGACTACTTCTGTTAGTCAGTGTTACTCAGTATTCTCATAGGAGCTCTGTATTCTGTAAAAGTTATTCTAAAGTCATAAAATATTTGGCTAGTCTCCTTAGCAAAATGTGTGGTCACTTTGCAACTTTTCTTTTAATTTGTGAATAACATGATACCTGATAGGATTTCTTTAATCCCAAGGACAGATCTCGGCTTTCACCCTTCATCCAGCCCTCCATGGCATCTGCACATCCCAGCTACACCCTGTGCTTGGGATTCTCTTGGTGCAGAAGCCACCCCATCCCTTGGAGTTGCTGCAGGAGAAATGGGGGATCTAGCCCTTCCCAGCTGAAAATAAATGTCTGTGCTTTTTTGTAAATGTGAATAGATTGTGATTAGTGTGCATGTTTTACTTTAAATATTGTATTTGTACATATTTTTATCACACAAAGTATACATTTTAATTAAATGTTTTAACTTCACTTTTTGATGGGTTTGGGAACAATTTAAAACCACATTAGGGGGTTTTATTTATATATTTGTTACCATGAGGGAAAATTCTGAACTTTTCATCCGTATGGGGACATCTTGGGGAAAATCATAGAAATAGAGTTTAGAACCTGTCCTATATTTTTTTTGATGTATTGTGTGTCCCTTTTGGTTAACTTTCCCCTGACTATTGGTCAAAGTGGCATCGCTAGCCAGAACGTGCAAGAATATCTCCCCAGTGGGGAACAGGCAGCAGTGCACATCTGACAACGTATGTAACCCATATCTACTCCATCCAAAGCAAAACTATGTATAGCTTGTACTAACATAATCTTGTTTTTTTATAAAGGTCTGCAACACAACCACAGATCGTAAACACGCAGATACTGCTCTGGAAAAGTATGTCACTGAGGCCGTCATGAATATTGTCAGTGGATTTTTCAACTCTCCCTTCTCTGACAACAGTACCAGCCTTCAGGTGAGTGGACAATAGAAGGACTGACCTTTATTGGTTTTTACATATAGGAATATGAGTGGGCAAATTATCTCATATGTATGATAGTAGTTTTAGTTTTTTCTAGCAGTGCAATACAACTGAGCACCTTTAGGTACAGCTAGCTCAGAAGGTACATAAGCCACTTATCAAGCATAGAGCCAGGCTACTAGTATCCCCATAAAGGTGTATTCTCATGTTTCCCCAGTACAGGTTCTTGTAACAAATGGCACTGGGATCTGACATCTTTGCTCTGCTGCGTCTCATCATTTAACACCGTCCCTCACCTCCCTAATTCCCCTCACCTGTCAGACACCTGGGCAGAGGCCATTGCTCATTTTATTCCTCAGTTAAATTCTTGCCGTCTCCCCGATCATTGTCAGGAGCCATAATTGTCCATGTTTTCACATTCCGATCGGTGATTTATAAAAGCCAGGCAATATTTAAATAGATTCAGGACCACGGAGCAGTGCAGGATTAATGAACAGCTGGGCACATCTATCAAGACTCGAAACATGTTCGAGGAATACAGATTCCCACTCAAGCTCGTTAAGTCTTTTCCTGATTATCAGCGATTAATTAGGAGGCTGAAGGTTTAAGAGAGAGTAAAAGGAAAAAAAAAAACCTTTAGATAGTAAAAGTTTAAAATGTCTGATGAACTGGGGGACTTATTTTGTTAAGGAACTTGTTCTTTACTGTCACATGTTAGGTTTTGTCCAGGTGTAGATGTAAAACTTATGTGGGTGGCATTGGTTTCATAAAGTACTGAGTATCAAAGGCAATTTAAAGCAGAACCCCAGAACATAGCGAAATACACAGATGAAATGCACGTGTGGGATCTGCTTTACCTTCCAAAGAGCTTGTATTTCTGTCCATCCAGTCCTATTGGGCTACATACACCCGTCAGATGATTCTTGTCTGATTATTGCCTCAGGGCCAATATCAGATGAGATTCTGGTGTGTGTGGTGGATCCACGAATGACAAACGGTCATAATGGAAGTGTAAGGGAGAGAGTGCAGTGGAGTGCAGCTCTGCCATTCTCCCCTCTCCCCTCTTCATAGAGCAGAACGGCGCTTTATGTACAGCACTCATTCATTCTTTTGTAATTGGAAAGGATTGTCAAAGATCCTTTCCAACAACAATTATTGAATGTGTGTATGTAGCCTTTCACAAAGTTAGCTACACAACACAGTCCTGTATGACAGGACAGGAGACCTGATTTTTCTCAGCTGTGGTTCAGTAATACATACAGGTCTTGTCCCTCCCCCGGCTTGTGATTGGACAGAAAGCAGTGTATTGGCAAATTTGTCCTTGTCACTCTGGTTTCTTCTCATATCAGCCAGTGCCTTGGTGGCACATGAACATTGCAGTACAACTAATTGACTCCTTGTTCTGCATTTTCCTTTCTTAGTCTGAGCTCCACTATACAGAGACTACAAAAAGCTAGTACCAAGACACATTTTAGAAATTACACTGTTTACTTTTAAAGTGATACATTTACAAGAGACATTAATGATTGTCTGATACACAACACACATCACACACCACACCACACACACACTATCTTATATATCACATGATGCATTGAAAGCATATCTATTTCTTATATTTTCTTAAAAAATAAAGAGAACTTTCACTTTATTATTGCTGTAAAGTTTTGTACATATGGGTATGCATCATATATCTTAGTAGTGGTTATTATTTAGGCTCCAGGCGCACATTTTCAGCAAAATGGCCGCCCTCATGTCAGCCAGCAGATACGCTTCGGAGTAATCAAAGAGATTTAATGCGCAGATGGTGTATTTCTTTGCTTCATGTCTCTGCAGACTCACCAGCCCGTCTTCATCCAGCTCCTCCAATCCGCCTTCCGGATTTACAACTGTACGTGGCCAAACCCGTCTCAGAAATCCTCGGTGGAGTCATGTATAAAAACACTGGCAGAAGTGGGTGAGTGTGTGAACAGCTGCAGGACGCGCTCTGAACACTTTACCTTGATGAATGGAGACACTGGCGTGGATGAGGAATCTCTTTGTGCTTAATTGCAGTAGGAGGGTTCTTCAAGGGAAACTTCTTCCAAACTACTTTACCACTTTCTGTACATACTAAAGGGCCTAAAGAGTACCTGTCAGTTGTATACTGAGCCTTGTGCGCTGCATACACATTTGCAGTCCATCTGTGCCCCTCTCTCTTTGTCACGGCCACACTTATGCAAATATGAGTCTGGTTTATTAAATAATAGGCCATTGCACTTCTTCTTATCTCTCTGCCATTGCTAAATAATTTGCATTGATCAATTGTTGTGTGTGGCTTCAGCCATTAACATTTATTTCAGATATTTTTTTTTTTTGAATGGGGAAAAGTAAAAATTTTTATGACTCCGCTAGGGAAATTCCTCTACCCTTTCTTCCTGTTTCTTTGACACCCATAAAATATTGGGAGAAGCAAATGTTATTAGGACAGAAAGACACAGACAGCAACATAAATATAGGTGTTGAAATTTGTATAAAATTCAGTAATACAAGGCTTTTCATTTGGTTTTTTCTTCACTAGCAAAGAACCGTGGGATAGCCATCCCAGTGGATTTGGACAGCCAGGTGAACACGCTTTTTCTGAAGAGTCACACCAATATGGTGCAGAGAGCAGCCATGGGCTGGAGGATGAGCGCACGTACCGGGCCCCGCAAAGAGATGCTGGGGGGCCCTGCCTGGGATTACCGCAACATCATCGAGAAGCTTCAGGTACAATAGATCTGACCTCTGTCTGTGCTAGCTTCTGAGATTGACAAGGTCACCAATAGGAATTGCTGTGCTAGCTTCTGAGATTGAAGGTCACCAATAAAAATGAATCTGATATATTACTTATAATACAGCAAATGTCTATCATGGGTCTCAGAAAGTTTGCTGTATACCTGGAGAGCTTTACAGTTATGGGGGGATTGTCCCCAAATCTATCTTTATTCCTAACAGCAATCCCAGAATCCATCCAGATATCCAGTATTGTCGGAGCTGTGCCTGGAATTGGTATAGTCTAGATTCAATGAAATACAAGTCATGTGCACATGACAGGTACCCAAAAGGGAAATGATGGTGGGGGGTAGTGGCCTTTTTTTAACGATTCTTGAAAATATTTATCAAAGAGAGATCGGCTTCATCACTTTTCTTGTTTTTTATAATATGTAACTGTTTAGGTACATGGGGAAACCATTATTGTACATTATACATGCATCGATTGTATTTTGCTGATGCTCTTTCTGCCCATCTACCAGACAGGCTATGTCTGTGTAAAATGAGTGGACTCTCTGCTGCTTACGATTATATAGTCATCATGCTTCCAATAGCCAAAAACCATGTGATCAAGGTGACATGAGGCATCTTGGAGCCAAATTATGTATGCAGGGCAAGAGAAATGGTGCTTTTTATTTAGATTAAGGATTAATCTCTAATTAATCTTTTATTACCTACATCTCTTGGAACTTACAATTATCTTCGAGATTGTCATGTGGTGGGCCTAAAGTGTACCTATATGTGCCTTTCAGTGTCAACATAATTGTGATGTATCTGTAATTTTGTTTTTATTCTTGGATACAGAAAAGTTGAGTTTACCTTTTGTTGTTCTATTTTCAGGATATTGTGGCCTCCTTGGAGCATCAGTTCAGTCCCATGGTGTTGGCGGAGTTCTCGGTCCTTGTTGATGTCCTGCACAGCCCCGAACTCCTCTTTCCTGAAGGAAGTGATGCCCGGATCCGCTGCGGGGCCTTCATGTCCAAGTAGGTAACTTTGTTTTTGGTGATATTTTTATTTTGGTATTTTTTGGTTTAAGTGTGTTACGTAACATTACCTTCCCATACAGCAAATAGGAGGGATTAGATAGGCAAAGGAGCAGAGTTTCCCAGCGGAGAGTATTTCAGCAGAAGAGAGTGAGATAGGGGAAGGAGAAGAGTTCTCCAGTAGGAAAGAATATTTCCGGAGAGGAGAGTTAAACTGAGGAAGCAGGGTCCTCCAGTGGAGCAGAGTATTTCAGGATAGGAGAGGGACATAGAGAAAGGAGCAGAGTATTTCAGGAGAAGAGAGTGGGATAGGGGAAGGAGAAGAGTTCTCCAATAGGACAGAATATTTCAGGAGAGGAGAGTTAGACCGAGGAAGAAGCAGGGTCCTCCAGTGGAGCAGAGTATTTCAGGATAAAAGAGAACATAGGGAAAGGAGCAGAGTATTTCAGGAGAAGAGAGTGAGATAGAGGAAGCAGCAGAGTTCTCCAGCAGGACATAGAATTTCAGAAGAGGAGAGGAGCAAGCTTCTCCAGCGAAGCAGAGTATTTCCAGAGAGGGAAATTACAAAATGGGAGGTGTTTAGTGGTCTTTATTTCTTTCAGTGCTATAAACTAACAATCGCATCCTTCAAAGTTATTGTTGGCTCTTCGGCTGAACCAAATAAACTTATAAATGTTGTACAGAAAAGCTAATATGTGCAATTTAACAGGTTGATTAATCACACGAAGAAGCTAATGGAGAAAGAAGAGAAACTTTGTATCAAAATCTTGCAAACGTTGCGGGAAATGTTGGATAAAAAAGACAGCTTCGCGGAGCAGGTATAGAGGCTATTTTTCTCACATGCAGAATATACATATGTGTGTCGCTGTATTCTCTCACCCAGTACGCGGCAGACAGCAGCCATTAAATGACAAAAAAATGTATTTTCATGTGTCTGCAAGGTGTACGTAAACCCATGCCAAAAAGGTTATACACTCTGCCGGTTATTATTGCCATCCTAGTCACCATGGAGTTTGTTAAATCTAAAGCATGAAAAATTCATATTTTGCATAAGGCAAATAGTATATTAGGAGAAAAGAGAAGTAGAGAGAAGAAGGAGCTGAGTGGTCTCCAGTACTTTATCATCACAATTGTGTGTAAAATCCTATATTAAAAAATGAACAAACCATCTAAATACACAATAAAATATGTGTGGGAGCTTGTATACCCTTCCAGGCAATTCATTTCTGTCTGTCCCATTCTGATATTTACACAGCTATGCCCCACAGTACAACTCTGTACACTTGATCTCTTGCCTGTGACTGGACAGTGTAAGGAGAAGCGACAGACTGATCTCTCAGAGATATGCACTTAGAGTTTGAGCTCTGCTGTACAGGGATTGTTAGAGGCTGATGCCAAGTCAAAAACACTGTTTGTATTTAAAAAATGAAATGCCTTCACACAATGTAAATAATTTTACCCACAAAATTAGGATACACCAAACTTTATATATGCCATATGTTGAAGCCTCTTCTTTCTAGCAAGTGGGAGAAAGTTTTCGAAAGTTTTTTTTATCTGCAGTAATTGAACAGGCCACTAGTGGCCACTGTCTCCCCATCTGTTGTGGCTGTGTAGCTCAGAGGCAATTAGCTGGAGGCAGCCAGAGGCTGATAGAGATGTTCCAGTTTTTGCTTAGTTGAAGAGATAGTTGGGCATCACTGTGGCTAACCCAGTAACAAATCAGTTGGGTTTATTTCAAATACATTTAAAAAATAAATAAAAAGTAGTTATAGTTCACTCTTTCTTTGTGCTGAGCTACTTTTCTTATTTCAGAAGCCAAGACAAGCAAAGCTACAGTCTTCTTGATTTAAAAAAAAAAAATTAAATTTAAGGGGCATTGAGGGAGGTGAATATAATTCTAAAGACATGTTAGTTCTGAAATGTTTATCGATTTTCTTAGCACCTGTGTAGATGACGGGGTTTCCTTTTTATTGGCCATGATTCTTGCACAGGATTTTGAATGTCATGGCCAGGCATTTCTGTTTACTTGTTACCTTTTTCATACAGCAGCCAAGACCCGTCAATCGCTAAGCTCAGAATATTTTTGGCAATGGCTAAAGTTTTTAATAGCCTGCTGAATCCTGCTATTACCTGTTAAAAGTGACCACCAGAATTTTTATTGTATTTAACATTGCCAAACTTTGGTCAAGGCGGTCAAAAAGTGAACCGGTGTTAGGCTATGAACAAGATAAGACAAGATATTTACATTACAGTTGATTAGTTCACAGCAGAAAGTGTGAAGTTGTTCTAGATTATCTCATAGCTCTTCCTGCTTCCAACTACCCACAGTAAATCAGCAGCTCAGCTCACCCTCATAGCAGTGTCTCAGAAGCTCAGCTTCTCTTGCTCCCCTTCCTGTATTTTATTAGCTGTTCTCTTCTTCTCCCCTCCTCAATAGTTCAACTCTTCCCTTGCAAAAGTGTTTAGCAGCTCAGCTTCACCTCCTAGCAGTCACTTAGCAGCTCAGCTTCTTCTCCAGCAGAAACTCAGCAGTTCAACTCACCCTATGGAAAACCAATCACAAACTCAAGCAATCGAAGCTGAATGTATGATCGAATACATATAAACAGATATATAGACATTCCTATTTCAGAAAGAATAGTTAGACGTCAGCCAACATATCTCCCTCAGCACCAAACTGCTTTATAAAAAAAAAAAAAGTACACTTTTGTTTTTTTCCACTTTTAGTCCCATTTCCAGGTACGATAAAACTAGTGATCTCTGCTGTAAGTGCTCATACTCTGATACTCTGGAATTTGTCGTAATGGGCCCCGGGGCCTGATTACACACACAGGGCTCATGAGAAGTTATGCAGACATTCACAGGACTTGGCACAAGGAGTAAGTCAAAGTTTTGGTGGGGTGCATCCCCTCTTTCTATTGAAAAAAAAAAGTTTTTTTTGCAATTATTGACATTTAAGATATTTATTGCCTCTCACAGTGATCTCGCGCTTTACTTTACGATACCATCATCTGCTTTTCTCTCCAGAATGACAGAGCCATATTTGATCTAGCATCCTAGGCCACTATTTAGTTCCTGAACTTAGATGTTGACTCACAAATGTATGAAAAAAGTCACCGCGGGTTTCCAGTCCCTTACCTTGTCCCTTGTTTTAATGTTGCAGTCCAGTCCAATTTTCCCTGCAGGAGATTGATTACATAATCATAGCCTGGTCGAGGTCACTTAAATGCTAAAAAGGTCTTTTTAAATTTTTAAATTTAAAGCAGGACTAAACTCAAAAATTCAAAGAATGCAACTGTGCAGGTCTTTTATTGCAGATGGGACATTCCCTGTACCTTCACCTCCCTGATTTCAATTTTTTTTAATTTAATGGGCTCTGCCATCTTCTTCCGTTTTTGCTTTCGCTCTTCAGCCATCTTGATTAGCCATATGGCATGACAAAGTTCATTCAGTCCCAGCAGCCGCAGGGGAAGCAGGATGTGCTGCGTATCCCAGCATCTTGTGCAGTTTAGTGATTTTTGACAGCTTAGTACAGAGATCAGGCATGTAAGAATGCTCGTCTGTGCATTTCTGCAATAAAGCCTGGCTTGATCACAAATTGTAAAAGCGTAACTTTGGTTCCACTTTAAATCAATATTAATAATTATTATTCAGGACTTTACATTAAGATTCAGGCAAGGTTTAGTGTATGGGATAGTGTACATGACAGGAGCACATCTTTTAAGAACTACTGTGTAATGGTAGTAGGTACATTACTAGGATCTTTGAGACCTTCCATCTGTGTCTCCAAATCTGAAATATGTTTGCATGATTTCGTTACAGAACAGATTTTAGTTACTATTCTGGACTTCCTGATAAAAAGAACATATTTTTTTACGAAACACCTTTTTGTGCCAAAATAAGAAATCATTCTAAATTGAGCAACAGAACTCCTCAGCTTTATTCTCAATTGCCTTTTCTTGTTACAAAGGGTCACTCTGCAGATTTACAATGCTAAAAGAGATTAGGGTGGCCCGACACCAAGTGCCCCCGTGCATTTTATCTACTTAGAGGATGTCATCTCTTCCTAAAATATTAATTCTGAACTCATAAAACGTGGACCCATTTCCTCCGAGCGTGTTCCGCCGTTAAATTTTATGGCTGTGGTTGGATTATATACATATTAATTTATTGTAATTAACATTAATGCTAAAAGGGCTTCTACGGAGGGGGAGAAAGTGGCTGTCTAATCATCTTCAGGATGAGTTTAAAACTAATTACTGCTTCTCGAAAGTACAACGTGGGAGGTTAGAGGAAAACCGGAGCTGAGGGTTCGAAAGGTGTTTCCAGGTTCAGAGCGACATTAAAATCATCGTGTCATGTTAGAAATGTGGGCCAGTGATGACTTTTTTCACAGGTTGGTAATTAACCTGGATGTTATGGTGATCCTTTGGCTTCACAATACATGTGTGCAGTCAATCAAATGTGAACTTTCATCCTCTATAGGTATTCAAAGACAGAGTTTTTCAGATTTCTTAATTCCTTTTCCCACTTTTTCTGATTTTGTTCAGAGCATAATAGTTGTGGTCTGGAAGTTATCATATACATTCAACTACCTCATATCTTGGACCTCATAAGTCGTCCAAAGAAGGTCATTCCATGTCGGGGTCATGGGTGCTCAAGGCTCATTGATGTGCATGGGAATAGAAGCAAGCCCGTCTGGTCCAATTCTGTATAATATAGTACAAAATTGCTAGAAAACTTAATGCTGGTCATAAGAGAAAGATGCCAGAACACACAGTGCATCATCATAGTTCCTATGTTAACCCACGTTACAACTGAAAGTGCCTACAATGAGCATGTGAGTGTTAAAGCTGGACCATGGAGCAATAAAAGAAGGTGGCCGGTCTGATGAATTACCTTTTCTTTTAGATCAGGTTCTGCACCTGTGTTTTTCAACTAGGGTTCCTCCAGAGGTTGTTAGGGGTTTCTTGAGCAATCAGCATATTGTGACCATTACGTCAGTGATCTTTTTGGGTATCTATAAGGGTAACATCCTACCCACTGGTCAGTAATGTAGGAAGAATTCTTTCCATTGCCCCCCCCCACACACACACATTACATGTACTGTGAGCTGTGAATAAAGTAATTATAAGGGGTTTCCTAAGACCTGAAAGTTATTTCAAGGGTCCCCCTTAAAAATCTTGAGAAAGGTTGGTTTACACTAAAAGAAGAAGGCAGACCAGCATAGGTATTTTCTTTTCGAAAACCTAAAGTCTTGGCTGTCATGTGGATATTACTTTGGTACAAACCATACCATGCATGCCCTGTGATTACAACGGTATTCCTTGATGTTAGAGGCCGCTTTCAGTTTTAACCATCTTGGCACCAGATACCACAGGACAACTTCAGAGATCTTGTAGAATCCATGCCTTGTCTAGTAGATCAGTATGTATGGATCATTATTTATGGTGGAAAACCTCTCACTCACAGTCTGTTTTCTCCAGGCAAGGTACCAGGCATAGATAATATATTTATTAAACATGCTCTGTGTAATATGTATATGTTTGTCTGTAAAAAAGTTTGCACATAAGTGGACAAGTCAAACCAGTGATACACCTGTGTACTATTCAAGATTATATTTCAGTGTTCTCCCCTGATGCTTTTGGCTGGGCTCACCACCTGACATTTTCCATAACCACCTGGCTGTTTTTGGGTGGTTACTAAAGATTTAGGTCACATTACAGAAGCTGCCCCCTGCCTACAATTTCTTCCCATCCAGCTTAAAAAAAAATTCCGAACACTCTATTTGAAGACAGCATACATGAAAGAAATCAACAACTGCTGTGATGTGCCTTTTAGCTATCTTCAGATTAATGATTTGTTTACTGAATAATCCTTGTTTATTTGCTGCGTGCAAATTAAAGGTATTGAATGTACTAAGTAAAAGCAATTGTACTGTAATTTACCTAAAAGCTATTAGGTAGATATGGGCTGAATGTACTGAGAGGTGCACTACAAAGTGTAAATGTAGATGTAATGTGCCTTCATTTTGTATTACTATGTTACAACCACCAACGAATAGAAGCATGTCTGCTCTGTACCTCAGGAACTATCCCAAAAAACAACCATTCATACTCAGCACCTCCCAGTGACACATATTGCAAAAGCATAGGGGACCTTCCATTGGCAGGTTTGCATAAGCATAAGCACCTTCCATTGGCAGGTTTGTCCCCTGCTGATTACGTTAATACTTAGTACAAGGCCACATTACATACATCCAAATTACATTACATAAACATTTATACAGAATGAACACATTGGGTCCTAGGTACAAAACAGGGAATCTAACATTTCCTCAAATATTCCCTGGTGGGAATTATTGCTGCCATTGAAACATATGGACCTGGTAGATTGCGGACTCTATGAACAGATTTCATTATGTTGCATTTTTTAGTACATCCTAATACCTTCCTACCGCTTTTTCTTTCACTGTCCAGTGTAAAGATGGGGGGGGGGGGGCTGTGAATAGTCAGGTGTAAAACCTGTGCTATGTGATCATGCTGTGAAAATTTTAAGCAGAAATACAAATCCTTTGACTGGGAATGCAGCTCCCTTTATGTATATTACATGTGTGTTTAGCTGTTTGCCCAAAATTCAGCTTTAAGCATATATGTAAATGAAATGTAGATACAGAGTTCTTTTGAGGTCATTTAACACTTTCTGCACATATTGCCGCAGATGATTCATGAGTCGTAAATTATTAAAAAAAAAGAAGGCACTATTAATACCAGGCCAGCCATTTATCACTGAGCCTGATATATTGCCCCCAAGTGTCTATGTCTGTTTTTCTCTTTCATAAATAAGGTTTTGTATTTTCTTCCTTTCCTCTGTCTAGTTTAAATCTCTCACACGTGCTGTCTACTTGTCATTCTTATTACACATCTCCCCCCTGGCACTATCCTCCATGACCACCCCGCATCTCATCTCTCTATTGTTTCTCCAATTCCTCCTGGTGATTAGACAAACTGTAGTAGCCCCCCATGCCTCACACCCCATTTCTCAGTTCATTGAAAACACTGAGCCTTGTTCTCGTCCTTGCACGCCGCTGTCTGTGCGCAGCATACCCCCCCACCACCACCTGACATGTGACTGCACATGTGAAGAGGGGTGTGCGGATTTTGGGCCTCGGGGCACGATTGGAGGAGACGTTAGACGGCCAAGTCGATGAGGCGAACGAGGTTGTTCTCCCCCCCCTTTCCCCAAATCAGCCGGCAACAACAGCATGTGATTATGTAACGCCCGCAGTGTCTGGCACCGCGCTTCACTGGAGACGCGTCACGTGTTGCGCAATGCTCCTGGCCCTGAAATTCAATTAGGCGGCTCTGAACGATCGTGACTCTGCATGAGATAAGCTCTCTTCTCTCCCCTCTCCTGCTCTACGCTGGAAAGCAAATGGCTTTATTAGCTGCACATGAATACGTGGATTGTTGCCGATCCGCTGTGTGTTTGTATACAATACAGAGTCGGCGAGGGCGTAGGGCTAACGTTATGTAACGGGTCTCCATCGCAACCCCAAGAATATTGCATTCTGTCTTTTATTTAAAGGGCCCATGCATTCTTAGGAAAGTTTTCTTTCTGTAAATGACCTAGCTGCAGTTTTCATAAATATGTTGCTTAAGGTACATCTAACAGTAATATTATTTTCATTTCAGATGAAGTAGGGATATCTCAATGTCAGTCTCTATACGGGGTCATTGTTCTTGCCGTTTGTATTTAAAGGAAACCTCTGCTCTCACGTTTGCATTGTTTGATAAGAAAACAAATTCATCACCATAGGACATCTGTGGGAATGTAAAGCCAGTCTTCTGAGCAGTCATGTGCACAGCACCATTGAAGTCATTACTGACCTGCATTTCAATCTCAGGAAAACGGCGCACATGTACATAAAAGCTTACTGTAATACAAAAGGTTTTACTGGAACAGAAGGGAGGGGAAATTTCTTCAGTTGGATCGCAGACAGAAAAACAGACCTGACAAATTCTTTATTACTTTATCTAAAACTAATGCAATAAAATTGGAGCTAGTGTTGGGCTTTGATGGAGCAGCTGTCTCAAAGAACAATTAAGAAACATTAATTGGTGAGCTGCTGCTTTTGGAAAAGGTGTAATACCTGAACTAAAGGGAAAAAGTACACAGAATACACCTGTTATTTGAGTTTACATATAATATATATCCATTGGAAGGAATTCAGTAGGATTTTTACAGAACTTCTGAACAGACTGTGATGATCATTTTATGTTTATTAAAGGACAGAAGTAGGAGTAGTAGAGCTTTCTGATTTGACATTCTCACATGGTGTAGTAATTCTATGAGATGCTTCATAACAACATTTAGTAGTTATCATTTCAGTATTGTTCAAACAGAACTACAGCCTCTTATCACATGATACTCTGCTGAGCAGAATGAATACAATGCCTTACTGTTTAAGGGTGGTGCTAGCATTTAGGAACATACTAGATTGAAATGTATAGCTACCAATTTCAGGCTTATTGCATTTATTAGGGAAGGAACCTTAAGTAGCCAGTGCAGAACCAAGACCTCATCCTACTAAACACCTATGGCATAAATGGAAGCAGCTATTCCAAGCCAGGTCTTCTCATCTATCATCAGTACCTGACCTCACAGGCACACAAAATCTTAGGAAAAGCCTGAGGGTCCTTTCAGACCCACGGCATCCAACCACTTGCTTGGCAGCTCTTTGCCCCACAGCAAATCATAGCTGGGAAGGGCAAACTGCACCATGAGCAATGAGAACTACATGTGGCTGTGGCCGCCACATAAATCTGCAGGTCACAACCCTGCAGCAAACCGTGCCACAATCTGCCACAGCCACATAAAAATATGGGGATATTAATGACCATGGTTTCACAATGGGATGTTTATATACAACACAACTCATATACAACATATGTGATCCAAAGAATCCACACATTTGTGGCCATGGAGTGTACCTAGCGGGCAGCCATATGCATGCAAATGATGTCAATCTGCAACTTTGCTGAGCTAGAATGCACAAAACTTACTGCAGGACTGGAGTGTCTCCTTAAAAAGGCTCACAAATGGAATAATTTTGCTGTATGCGAGTCTGACAGAGACCGGCATAAGTGCTTGCTCTGGCTTGCTCAGGGCTGTGCTGAAAGACCTCTTTGTTGGCAGGTTTGGCAGCGAGCGTGGTGTAACCAGCAGGAATCCTGAGCTCACAAGTGACCTGTTAACACCCACCATGTCTCCAGGCTGAAGATCCGCCAGCAACTTGATAGAGCGAATAGAGCCATTAAAATCCCGAGCTCTGCTCCTGATTCAGCTGGATTTTTTTCTCCATTAAAGGAAACCCCACACATTAAAATGTTCTATGCTATTTCTGGGTCAATAAATTTGAGATCTGCAAGTGATAATTGCCCTGGTGCTATGAGGGTAACTCCCAGCATCAAGATGGTTGTATCGGCAGTTCAAATCAACCTGCAGAGACCAGAAGCCTAGTTAGGATACTGATATTTTCTGGGAGTTGCCACATTACTAGAGACTGGTGGCACGATATAATAGACATCTGAAAGCAGATTCCCATGCTACAATAGACTATTGATTAGTGTCTACATATAACTAGAGACTGCTTAGAGCCTTTGCAAGGTACAACATACTGCTAAGGTAAATCCTTGTGTTATAAGTGACTACTAAGGACATTTGACAAGACTGCTAGTGGCTGCTTTTTAAAAAAGGATTTGTGATGACTGCTAATGCTTGTCAAGAAACTGCAGAGAACTCTCAAATTGTAACAACATAGGAAAATTAGTTGGTGGCATTGTTTTCATGTTGCAAGAGACTGCTAAGGATGGCAGATATTTGCTAAGAGACTGCTGAGGGATATATTGCTGTGTTAAACGAGACTGATGAGTGTTAAGTGTGTGATAAAAGATTGCTGAGCACTGATTCAAGAGACTGCTGGAGACAGTTTTTAAGTTACAAGAAACTGCTAAGGACTATCTGAGTGCTGAGAATTGTTAGTACGGGACACGACAGGGGACTGTTACCTGTGACAAGAGAGTTCTGAATACTATTCCCTTTATATATAAATACCACTGAATAGTGTTGCTGGAGTGATTGCTTATGTTACAACAGATTGCTAAGGACTGCCAACATTGATAAGGATTAGTCTAGACATTAAACATCTGTTGACTGCTGCTATGTAACAGGAGACTGCTCAACCTGAGATTGCTGCTGCTTGATTCGGCTTGTTGTATTGAATACCTGGAGAGTGTTCTTGGGAATTTTTGTATGGCTGAGAAGTAATAGAAGACTGCTTAAGAGCTCAAAATTTGTTATTTATGTACAAAATTTTGCAGAAAACAGTATTTCAAAGCATTATTAGGCCTTGCATCCAATCATATTTAAAACTTTGCCTGTCAAGTTATCTTTCACACACAAACAATACATCAGTATCCTCTGTATGAGCATTTAATGGATATTAAGAAGAACTTCTTTAAGCATAAGGCTAGTCCTTTTAGTATAATTCACCAGATATCTCCCTGCAAATTAATTTGCTCAGTAAAAAATGATATTTTTGGTTTGGTGTTAGAAAAGGTTAATGGTAAGTACCAGGTGAGTGTGCCATGTCTTCCGGTAAGTTATATGGCTTGAATTCTCTAACCGTTTAATGAATAAATAAATTGGATTGCTCCTGATTTATTTTCAAAGCTTGCCATGTCCTCCCTCCTGAGTAGCCTAAATATTTTTCTGCCAGGGGCCCCGTTTGTAATTCTGCGCCAGTCTTTGACAAGCTGCTTTTCTAGTAATATTTTTAATTTTCTGTCGATTTAATGCATTTTTTCAGTTGTGCTTTGTTGCCTTAGTGCTGTAGATTCAGGCGAGGAAGCAATCTACATCCCTACCCCCTCATTTTTAAATATCAGGCCCACTGAGGTATGAACGCCTCAATGCTTGCCGCCATAAATCTAGCAGTCAGGATTTTTCGTAGCACCGGTCGAACAGGAACATTTTTCAAAGTCAGCATCCGCCGAGCTCTGCATCTTCCAGTCGCCGTGGGAGTAAAGTGTGCTTCTTTTATCTCCTAAATCATCCCCGAGATCCTCTGTGGGTCCTCCCGGTGCCAGCTCTCAATGTTGTGCTGCCAGGACGCACGATATGGCTGCCAGGACCAAGATAAATCTCTTCATTATTGGCATCTGTTTTGCCTTGTTTCTCTCCATCTCATTCCCCTCCTTGCACTCCATTGTTCCCTTCGAAACCCATCGCCGCTTGCCCATGGTTGGATCACAGCAACACCCTCGTGCACGCTGTGACCAGGTGTTTAGGTACGCTGGCAAGCAGCGTCAATAAGGGATTTTTAAAGGGAGGATCTTCAAGCAGATGCTCAAGAGATACTGGAGGCTTGAGCAGCAATAGTTATCAGTTCATCCTTTGCATTATTTTATTTCTGGTCTTGAATTTTAAGTAGTTTTTCTTTACTGAAACAAATTGCAAACTTTATTTGCTTTCTGTGCTTGTAAACATTATGAAATGACTGTGCCGGTCTTTGTGTAAATATAGAAGCCTTCAGATATGCACAAAACTCTCCCATAAACCTGATCTGCAGAGTTTTTGTCCATAACTCTAAAAAATATTCTGATTTCTATTGTTTTGCATGAAACTGCAACGTTAGAGCTGTCACATTGTAATACCTGGTGTATAACTATTGCAATACCTGTATATGCAATACAGGTGTGGTAGTATGACAGCTCTTACTCGTAATTAGCAGTTTCTTTTACCACGTAGTTGTTTACAATCTATTTTAGAAAAAAAATACTCAGAATATGTCAATGACTACCGTGTTACAAGAGACTGCTATGTGGGAAAAAAGGGAGGCAGTACCTGTGCCTGATCTGCAGAATTTACCTACTCATACCTACTTTTAGTTTTACTGTGTTACAAGGGACTGCTATGTTAAAGGATTAAGGAAGGCAGTACTTGTACCTGATTCGTCAAATTTCTGTCCTCGAACCTATACATAACTAACTTTAACTGTTACTTAAACAAGAGTCTGGTATGTCATTTTGTCTGTGCCTGATCCACAGAGTTTCTATCAACAACTTTACCCAAAGCCCCTTTTTACTCTGTATGTCACAAGAAAGATCTGCATAGTACCAGAGATGCATGTTGGAAGATATGTATTAAACACTAGTTCCATGGTACTGGAGACTGTTAAAGACACTGTGCCTGATTTATTAAAGCCCTCCAAGCTTGGAGAAGACTATAATGGGACATCCAGGGTGATCCAGCAAACCTGAAATGAATTAGCTCCAGGACTGAAAAGATTTGCAGACTAAGAACAAATTATTTTTGAAAAATCTTTTCCAGGTTTGCTGGATTTGCCTGGGTTCACTCATGATAGTCAATCTTCTCCAGGCTTGTAAAACCTAAATCAATGAGGCTCAGTGTCTTGGTTTCACAGGAGACTGCCAGCTTAACTGACTTAATGGGAATGTGTGGCAGGATAGATGTGTCATTGCTGGCCTGTGGACATGTGTTGGCAGGTTTTGTTACCTTTAAGTTCGTTTGTTACATCTATATATGTCTAAAGAAATGTAAAACCTGCTTGAGGCAGAGCAAACTTATCATTAAAGAGGTCAAATACACCTGCCAAAGGTAGGAAGTCAATATTATTATTATTATCATTATTGTTATTAATAATAATAATAATAATAATAATAATAAACAGTATTTATATAACGCCAACATTATTCAACATTGTACATTATTTAGGGGTTGTAAATGACAGACAGAAAGTGACACAGGAGGAGGAGAGGTCCCTGTCCTGAAGAGCTTACAATCTAGGGGGAGGGGAAAGCAGCATACAATAGGAGGAGTATGTAATGGTGGGTGGGAGTGATGAGGGTGTTAAGAGACAGAAGACAGGTAGGCAAGTTTAAAAAGATGTGTTTTAAGGGTTTTTTTAAATGAGCAGAAAATACAAGCCGAATGGGACATGGAAGAGAGTCGGAGCAGCTCTAGAAAAGTCTTGGAGCCGTGGGTGTGATGAGGTTAGGAGTGAGGAAGTCATTAGTAGCTCCATGGAGGAGCGAAGAGAGCAGCTAGGGGTGTAAGTCAATACATCTAAATGAGCTCAGAACTATCCTAAACTGAAGTCAAACTGATGTCATGCACACAAGCTTGAAACACATGAACACAAGTCCTAATTTTTATGATTGTAAGCAAATATGCGTATATCAGGTTTCAAGACCATAATGCAGATCTACAATTGTTTTGGTGCTCCTTCCATTCTGCCTTCCATTTCTCCACCAAACTAGCTTCTACCAGCAGCCACTTGGATGTACATCATAGTCAGTGTGTGCGTAAACCTGGAGTTTTTTATCCACTTGGCTGTCTTCCATGAATACTATATCCTCATCAATATTGTGTTCTTTTTCACCAGCTGGGCTCCCTGTGTTCTTTTCTTCCTTTTGTTTTTTAAAAAAATACAATTTTTTGCACTTTTTGTGATCGGTTTGATGAAGAGACTTTGGAGAAGAAGCCTGTTTGGTGTTCTTAGACTCCTTCAGTATAGATTGAAGAGCCCCAAGTTCTCAAGGGCACTCATCTAAATAGATTTTGTAGCTTGTCTTCATTCTAACTATTCTCACTGCTTGGAAAAACAAAAAACAAACAAAAAAATGTAATTGATGACCTCGGTTCTCTCCTGGAAGCATTGATTACTGAAAACTGCAGGTAAAAAGCACAGCTCTGCTCAATTGGCTGCAACAAATCAACAAAAATGATATAAATCTTAAAGTGTATAGAAAGTTTAAACAACATTTTTAAAAGTTTATTTATATTGTTTGCCTTTTTTGCCCCTTACCCACAAAAAAACGACTAATCTAATTAAGCCCTTACCTAGCCACCATACCTACCTTTTCATTTTTATGTAAGGAAGCCATCGCCTAAACATCTCTTGCTTGTGAAGTTTATAGGGCTCTACTATGCACATGCAAGCAGTGGAGGACGTAAACTCTTTGGCTGGGCATGGCTGGACTAGGTAAAAGAATAAGTTAGAGTACAACTAAAACTTTCAGAATCTGTGTCCCGAATACCATTAGCAGTTCACCTTTTAATGTAAGTCATTAAGAATTGCTCTTTAGAGTAAAACATTTTTTAACATTTTGAATGGAAAAGGCAATCAGTAAGGCCCCTGTATGTATATTAATGGGCCATTGATAGACGTTCCCTTTAAAGTCCCTGGAATAGGGGCCCCCAGTGCATGAATACCCTCTTCTCTTTCCCCAGTGTTCACCTGAGGATTAGAGAGGATGAATTTCCCCAGCTGGCCACCAATCTGACTAACCTTTTCATACTATATACATACTAAAATGTGTACACTTTGTTGTTGTACAGCTGCTTTTTTTTTTTTGTTGTCCGTCAACTCAGTAATAAAGACTTTCATCAATACTGCCACTGAAAGAAGCAAAACATTTGAAAACTGAAAGAGAAGTGTGTGGGAGTTGTCACTCTTTTCTATACAGTCCTCTGCAGACATCTACTAAGTTGCCTTGTGTACACTGCACAATGGTCAAAGCAAAACACCTAACAATATGCAAAGAATTGCACCGTTTACCCTTTATTTACAGGAAGAGCAGCATTACATAGGAAGAATAAAGATCTTTATTCTCCAAAAAGACCTGAAAGCAAATTAGATTTTAAACCTAGTCACGGCTTAAAATAAAGCTCTTTATTCCTTGTGGTAAAGTTATTTAAATTACTATATGATTCATTTACCTTTAAACAGCCATTTGATAATAGCTTCAAATTTACTGTGTTCAAATCAATGAAGAAAGAAAACTACTGATAAGAAATGTATATTACTGTATATCTGGTATAGATATCTATTTTGTTGGCCGAGACTGGCTTTATTTTATTCTAGAATACACAAAATCCTCCTCCACTGACCTAAACTAACCAAATGCCTAAACCTGGGAAAGGCTGTGCCTAGAAAAAAGGAGGATGGGGCTGTGCTCGGAAATTGACTCTTCCTAGAGAAGTCAAATGTTCTATCAAATCCAGAACCTTATAGAAAGAAAAAATACTGCAAGTAAACATGTTAAAAGACTTTTTTCATGGGCTGTTACTTGCAATTTTGTAAGTTGCTCTTCCAAGGTGGTGGGGGGCTGGTTATGGGACACACGGCCATAATTTACATTTTTGCACACGTTCCTAACAGCAGATCCCTTTTAAACCTATTTTCCTACTTTGTTCTGGAACTTTAGATAGGTAGAAACATCATGATTAGATAGAAGCAGATGCTTCAAAACAAAAAAAAGAAAAACTCACAGTGGCCCCTTAATTTTGCCAGCTCAAATATAAATTCGCATAGCCGTAATTAGAAAGTCGAGTGCTTGCCTCTGATTGTACTACAAAGCCAAACTAATGTCACCGCCAAAAAAAAAAAAAAATTCATCAGAATCCCTTGTGATTGCCGGCTGCTTAACGACGGCGCTTGATTGCAGTGACGGGTGCGGTGCTTCGGAAGCCCCAACCAAGGGTTAAACAAGCGCAATTTGTAAACTCTTCTAAATCACAACCAGACAATCCGGTGAGATGACATTAAGTGCGAAGATTTCTTTTTTTTTTTTTTAACATATAATATGGATATTGAATAATGTTTCCCAGAAAAATGAGGCACTTGTTTTAGTAAATTGTAAATTCAGGAGGATTTATATTTTCTTCTTTTTTTTAAAAAAAAAAAAAAAAAAAAAGGTAGCACTTTAGCGCTGCAGACGATTCGCTGGGTTTCACATGATGAAGCACTTTGGGTAAAATTCAGGAGAAGCTATTAATCGTAATGCGTCTTCGCTCCTCTATGCGAGCATGATAAAAAGTTTCTGTTTTCTGGGAGATGTTGGGAAGAGAGTTATTAAGCTGATTATCAATTAGCACCTTTCTGCGTCACGGCCTACGGCGAGGGAATGCGATTGAGGACAGCTGATGAATGCATGTTAGGATGTACAGCAGACTGTGAAAGAGTTACAAAAGTTGTAGGGTCTGTTTGCAGTATGGCAGAGGATTGCTTAGCTGCATGTAGCACTGCAGCGCATTGACAGGGTACATAATTGATGCCTGTAGGAATGAATGGCAGTGCAGCCACAAATGCACATATACCATGCATTTCAGTAATACATGCGTTTCCACCTAGATATCGGTGTGCTAATGCAAAACTCTACTAGGAACAGGCCTAAACCCAAAACAAATTACAGTTTGCTGTATCCATGTAATAAAAAAAAATTATATTTTTGTATCCTTTTTACATCTTAGTGGTGCTAATCTCCTGCTGCCACCAATCTATCCAGCAATTTCTCAGGGGGTTTCCTCATGGTGACAACACTTTACCATGCCTGCCTGTGGTATCTATTAAAGTCACCATTTGTGGTCTCCATGGGATAAGGTGACAACGCCAGAAAAGTGCAGATTTTGACATTTTCACAAACAAAACAAATTTGTAATTTATTGAAATAAATAGCTGGAAAACTTTTCAGTATTACCAAATAGTTCTATTTTTTTTTAATGACAAATGACCCATTTCTTACTATGGATAAAATATTGTTGCTCCCAGTCTCCGTCATTTGACCCCTATAGCCTGCAAAGATTAGGGACTCTTTTTAGCTTAATGGGCATGAAAAGTCATTAGAGACTGCCAGGGGTCCATTTTTTTTTAGAAAGAAAATGTGTCTGTCTTTTTATGTACCTATCTACAGTGTGTGTGCGTGTGTGTATGTGTGTGTATATATATATATATATATATATATTTATTTATATATATACACACACACGTAGCACAGAAGTGTTTTTGTGTCCCTTTAGCAGAACACTACCTTATATTTATTGCTGTGTGAGTTTACACTCCAGACACTGCGGCAGATTCAGGGTGTCTTTTTGGCCGGGCAGACAGAATTTTTTTTTTATACCTCGCTGTGTTTACAATGCCTGACTCCTACACTTAAAGTCGTGTGCTGTCTCCATGGTAACTGTGTGTCCTACATGGCGTTCGCCGCCGAGTCAGCCCACACAGGTCAGAAGAGACGCACGCCCTGCAACTGATTTCATTTATTATCCTTTAAAGGCCAGACCTTGGGAAGAGGCAGACAAATCCGGCTCATTCTTCCCGTCTGCGCTGTCTCCCTGGGCTTTGCTCTGAAGACGTCTGGGGGCCGCGCTGGAACGTGTAGAGGTGGTGGGGGGAGGCCAGTCAGATATTCTGGGCACAGTCTAGCGCATTATTAAATAGTTAATTGTCTGGGATTGTTCTGTGATCAGAGCTCTCATACTCATAGAAAATCTTTCAAAACTTTTCAGAACTTGGTCTTGAACATGGATGCACGAATGTTGGAACCGGTGTTTGGGGTGCACTTGAAAATTTTACATCTGAACAATTATATAGTACTGAATGCTACCAATTTTCTTTCTGCCATACCGTACGGTTCCGTATCCTTCCTTTAGTTATTAGCATTCTAAGGTCTGTGACAATGCTGGCCAGGATTGTTTCCTGGTTTCGGCATTGCCCTCTCCCTAAACAGTTCAGAACACAATGGAGCATGAGAGGGAGGTTGCTGAGCACAAGCACATGTCATGTGTCAGGGGGCTAACATCCCAAAAAATCACTTTGGCTTGGAACATTAGAGCATTTAGTCCTGTCCCTCCTTTTAATGCCAGGCTTTAGGCTGCAAAATACACGCAAGGCATTATGGGGCTTTTAAACCAAGTTCAAAGTCATATGGAAAGATTTGGGATTGTGTTTTTTCTTTTAAATGGCAGGAAAAGGGACTTTTGTTAATTTAAAAAAGCAATGACTGGAACCAATGGTGGATGTAGCCAAGAGAGGGCCCCAGTGCAGAACTGACTTCGGCCCCCCGCCAAGCTGACTTGGGGCCTCTATTGGCGGAACGTACAGCACTCTTGTGCACACCTCGCACCTCCCTATGTTTGCCCCTGACCAGAACTCCCAACACCATATGCTTTTGTGCAGGAGATTCCATGATGGACCTTTCAGCAGTTGTACAAGTCTGTATGAATCCATTCCTGGCATGTCACAATATTTGTATCGGTTTTTCAGCAAAACCTCCAGTTCAGTGACATTGTCAAAGCTAAGATGAGTTAACCTGTCTGCTGCAGCCAGGAGGAAACATTTCCTAAGTCTCCTCTCCCCTAGTGATCAGACTGCAACATTGAAAATCTGTAGCAAGTCAGAAAGTGATGCAGTAGCTCTGATTTGTGTCAGACATTCATGAACATTCTACAACTTCAGGGGCCCAAGATTTAGATGTGTGTATCATCTTTGAGCAAGCATCTCAATCCAGGAGGTAGATGGTAGCTTGGAATGATTCCTGAACAAAGATGGCACCCTTTTAGAGAGATAAGGAGATGAAGGCTTGGCTTTGATTTCTGCGAGTTATGATAAATACCAGGAAGCATTACACTAACATGTTGCTTAGTATTCTGCACGTAATGTGTCTGGTCCAGTTCAATAATATTACACAGCACGGACAGGGTGCATTTCCTTAACTCTTACCTTACATCTTCACATGTGCCTCCATATCTGTATGCTGTAATTATGAATATGGTTCCTGCTTTGTTATTGTGTATTTTGTGCTTGTTTTACTTTTTTTATATGCAGACATTTTCTTTAATGATTGACTTCTTTTGTTATGTTACCATGAGCTATAAACTTTGTGTCTGATGCTTACATAGTCTTCTTGATTTCTCTCATGCAGGGTGTCATACTTCGTAAAATACTTCTGAATCGTTACTTCAAGGGTGACTACGGTTCCTCTCTGAATGGACCGCTCTCGGCAGGATATGTGAAATCGGGACCGTCGGCTGGTACGGGTGTTTTCAAATGGCTTTCATTGGGGAATTTGATGGTTGGGGGTTTGAATTGAGTAAGGTGCATGTCATCGTATTACATGGGCAGGTATCACGATCAGGAAAGTCCTCAATATGTTCATCTAATAATAATAATAATAGTAATAATAATAATAATAATAATAAATATTAGTTGTAAAATACATCATTTACTATCGGTGGGTTTAGTCCGTTGACTGTAGACTGTCACCGTAGACTGTTGACTGTAGAGTTCAGGCCAGAAATGCAATAATATCCCAAGCAGTATACTTAACCTCCCAACCGTTAAGCCCGTACTTTTCCGTGCAAAAAAAAGTTGCAATTATCATTAACCTCGTACTTTTCTCACTATATTAAAATCTCACTTACCTGGTCCTGCTGTGCTCATCCAGCGTCGGGTCCGTGTTCCAGGGTTGTCCTCCAGCGTCGATCTCCCTCTCTAGCGTCGGGTGCCGTCTCCTATACCAGCGGGACCGGTAAGATGCCGGCCGGCATCTTACCTGGTCCCGCTGATCGTCCCGCGTCGTTCTCCTTCCAGCGCCGGGTGCTCTCTGAAACAAGAAGCCGGCCGGCGGAGGAAAAAAAAAGCCGGCCGGCTTCTTGTGCGTGTGTGCGCGATGACGTCGGCGCGTGTGCGGGAAATTCAAATTGAAACTCATTCATTCATTTTGCATTGGATTGGATACAGGAGTTTGTATTCAATCCAATACAAAATGAATGAATGAGTTTCAATTAAAAATAAATACAAAGTATGTATTTTGTATTGGATTGGATACAGGAATTTGTATTCAATCCAATACATAATGAGAGTTTGAATTTTGTTCTCATTTGGTATTGGATTGAATACAAAGTCTTGTATCCAATCCAATACAAAATAATAGAAAATATATTTATGTGGTTTTGTCTATAGGTATGTGACGGACACTAGGGAGGTGTTTTAGAAAAATATATTACTATACAGTATACCGAATTATCGCATTTTCAGTATTGGATTGAATACAAAGTCCTGTATCCAATCCAATACAAAATAATAGAAAATATATTTATGTGGTTTTGTCTATAGGTATGTGACGGACACTAGGGAGGTGTTTTAGAAAAATATATTACTATACAGTATACCGAATTATCGCATTTTCAGTATTTTTCATTTATTTTTGTATTCTTGTTTAAGCTGAATTTTGTGTTTTTCCTTTAATTTTATTAAAAGTAATTTTTTTTTTTTTACATGATTGTGTGTTTCAAACATTTTTTATATTCATTATATCTACTAGACCCCTATTCGGACATATTTCTGTAAGTTACAGGTCTACAATTTAAAAAAAAAAAATTTCATGAAAACCTGTAACGCTTTTGGTACAGAAATCTAGACATCGGTGTAACGCCCAGGTGGTTAAAGGCTAAATCCAACCATAACATTTTAAATGTGTGGAGTGTGGAAATGTTAGAGCATCATTTTATTTTATTATTGCCTGTATCCATGCTGGGCAGAGTTGTATCTGCCAAAGGGAAAGGACATGCTGCCTCAGGTCCTCTAGCCAGTAGTAGCCTCCAGATCCTTCTAAATAAATCAACCCTGGTAATAGTAGTGTTGTCATCTAAAACTGCAAGGGGAAGTAAGTAGTCGAACTGGGGATCTCTTCTGCCGGTTTTGTATACAGCAGTTAGCAGTTAAAGTTTGAGTTCTGATCAGTGGACCAGTGGACTGCCCTCTGCGTAGTGCAACTCACCCAAATCTCTGGGGCCCTGTCATATTCAGAACCTTGCTGAGTTCACTTTTTATTGGGCTTAAAGAAGGCCTTGGGAAGGAACATTAGACTGGCAAGGGATAGGCATCCAAGTGTGGTCCTGTTGCTGGTGAGATTTTCTTCTCAATGGTGATGCATACAAAAACAGACACACACCTCTGACAATGATATGGGTTTCTGTCCTGTAGGGGTAGCACAGGGACAGGAAATAGGGGGAAAAAATCTCACAACTAGGGTCACAAACATTTGACTGAAAATGTAACTATAGATGCCCACAGTCCTCAGGCTGTAAACCTGGAATGATTCTACCCAAAATTTGGGTGTTTTAGCTGCTCCCCATGAGACCACCAGAAAGATCTCTGTCCTATCTCAGGGCACATTTCGCTCACTTTACTTTCTTTCAATAAATCACAGTGGGGGAACAAAAGAACAGACCAAGTCAAGCACTAAACCTGCTGTTTGTTTCTTCACAGCTTTCTCGAGCCCGGACACTGACAAGAAGTCAGGGGCTTCCATGACTGACATTCAGTGCCTTCTAGACAAGGAGGGAGCTTCTGAACTGATCATAGACGTTATTGTTAGCACCAAGAACGATCGAATATTCTCTGAGGGAATCTTACTTGGAATTGCACTGCTGGAGGGTGGAAACACCCAAATACAGGTAAGAAACAAATACCCCCATGTCACAGCAATGTTTGCCACAACAGGCCATCCATTTTCCAATATGGCTGCCTCTGTCAAATATTCTGGTTCTTCAGGAACAGTTTTAGAAATGTGGTCCCAGGAAAATATGAAATAGGTCCTAGGATAATATGAAATTTTAGATCCTCGAACATTATCCCAGAGTAGAAATTATTAGGTCAAAATAAACAGATATGTGTTTTATATCTCCTAGTTTACCTCCATCTTACCTGCATGAGTTAAAGGGAACTGTCATATATTTCTCAAAGTAAAATGGATGGAATAGACCTTTTTGCTTGTTTTTAATTACGTTTGTGATAGGGGATATTTTTTCTCTTGTACTCAAAGTCTGTCACCAGGACAGGAAGTCTGGAGTAATCTTCAAAAAGGTCACTTCACAACAAGCGTGCACTTTCTTTTAGGAGTAGAAGACTATACATTTATTACTCCCTGCTATTGGTATCTCAGTTGAAGATTTTTTTCCATACTTTCCTATTTACACCATTGTCACTAGGGCAGGAAAGAAAGAGTAAACCTTTCCATTTATCCATTCTATGCAAAAAAACAAAGTCCCAGACCTCACTTTTCTCCACTGAATTTACCTTTTTTTGTCCAACAGAGTTCATTTTACCACCAATTAAATGAGCAGAAGAAATCAGAGAAGTTTTTTAAGGTTCTGTACGATAGGATGAAAGCTGCTCAACAAGAGATCCGAGCCACTGTGACCGTCAACACCATCGACCTGGGCACTAAGAAGAAGGATGATGATTATGAGTCCCTGTCCTTACCAAAGAAGAGAGGTAATGTGCAAGGAACAGTCTGGGGTGGACAGGTTCTTTTATGTGTTCAGGTACATTATTTAAAGCAGCACATTCACATTGAATAGGCTGACAGAAACGCACCAAAATCTGTGACATTTGCAGCCACTGAGCTCACCACAGTGCATATTATGGCGCAGTGTTGCACTAGTGCAGGTATTGTATGTGTGCTTTTATTGCCATATAAAAAAAAGCCACCACAATGCACATGTAACTGCTCCTAACTACAAGAGTGCAGCCAGTCTTACAATATACAATGTATCAAACTTTGTTATAGTTTAATCTGTTCACTCATTAGTGGATAAATAGTAAATGATTTTTAGCAACAATGACTGCCATTTTATTGTAAATAGCCTGTAGGGTTTTTAATGCATTTTAGATGCATTTCGTAGGTGTTCAAAAGCAATTTCTAAGGCCCTGTGAACACCTGGTAAGTTATAGAACACTCTGCATACACATGTCAAACGCCAGTGGAGTGTTTAGAACACAATTGTGGCATGTTTCCCTGAATGGAAATGTTAAGATAGGTTTTCCAAGTTGTGATTCTTTCAAGACTAAAAGTGATGCAAAGCAATGCAAACACGTTGTGTACTAAGGTTTACTGTTCATGTAAATCAATGCCATTCAAAAAGCTTTGTCAACGTGAAACAAGCGCCTTTTCTTTACACCTGCATGAACATGGCTTTTGTAAAGATTTTACAGCCAATTTTAGACCCATTTCTTTGCGAACATGATATACTTTGTAAAACACTTTTTAATACTCACAAATAATATTGTGATTTTTATGTGTAAAGCTGTCCAATGTCTTGTAGGACAATGCTTTGTATTGATTTGCTTATGCAAAAATGTGGTAAAAAAACATTGGTAAAATAATTTGTTTTAAAGTCTTTTGTTTTCCAAAAATTACTGGTGATGAAAATGCAATCTGCATGTTAAACTAGCTGCTGGTAATCAAATCAATACAACTTGTCCGAGTCCAGAAAATGAAAATAAAATACATGAGTAGAGGAGTTTTAAGAAGACTTTTTGAAGGGTCTGTTTATAAAGCAATGAATCTGACATTCACCAAAAATTCTATGGTGGAAAATCTATCACTACTATTAAAAACATGTTGACCTGAGAGATTCTCCAGCAGAGTTTGGTGATTGTCAGATTCACTGCTTTATAAATAGAGTTGCATTTCTCCCAGCAGTGTGCAGGTCTTCTCCATAGATTTTATTTCCTTACTCATTATGTGGCAGTCATTATGAACTGTAATTATAATAAATAATTAGTATTGATTGGGGGAACGATTCAGCTGGTAATTGAACTTTTAAATAGATGGAAATTTTACATAACAATGATTTGCATTAACTGTTTGTACCATAAAAAATATATAAGTTAAATCTTAGAATTGAATAAAACCCCAGACTACCCTCCAGTCTTGCACAGTTTGCAGGCTCCTCTCTTGGACTGAATTTGCTTACTTTGATTTTACTGCACACTGTGAGCTTCCCTCAAAGTGCATTAAAGGCTTTGGCAAAAATAGGCAGCCAGTTTCATGGCTGGAGGACTTCCTGCATCAGTCAGCCCTTTCCACGTCAGCCCGACTGTCTCTAGTCTGCCTCATCATAAATTGGATTTTAGTGCTTTCAATAATGGATGCTCAGCAGCAAATGTGGGTATTACCCAGGGCAGTCTGTATGCAAATGCCCTAAGATCTAAGATCACCCACTCCCCCAGAATGACAACCACCTATCAAAGCATTTTCATATATGCAAAACTCTTTCCATGAGCCAGGCTCCATCCCCAAACAATAGAGGTAGATTAAGCTTCAGCTTTCAAAAATGTTTCCAATAAAATTCTTTTTTTTCTAGTTTTGGACATTTCTTACAGATCTGTGCAGTAATCAAGTATGATACTTTAGCTTCCTCTACTAAAGACCAGTCTCAGCTGCTCCTCCTTCTTGTGCATGGTGACTGGTCTTGTGTCCGCCCCTTTAGAGGTTTCTACAGGCAGTCTGTAGTGGGGGGAGCTGCCAGGTCTCTCCCACAGCTCTATTACCTGCACAGATTATGTGCATCTCATTGATGATGTCACTGCTACATTTACAAGGAAATATCTGAGTATGCAAAAGAATTTGAAGTACACAAAATAAACATTAAGTAATAAATTAAAATGAAAAATTTGTGCTGTAATATTTAAATTTTTGTAACTAATAATTTTTATCACTTCTTTTCAAGTGAGGGACCCTCAAATCCACCTTAAAGATGGGATGAAGGGACAGCTGGCAGAGGCATCCACAGCCACGTCTAAGGCGTACTGCATGTACCGAAAAGCCATAGATCCAGATATGGATATGATGGGCTCTGGGGGAGATAACGGAGGGGGCGAAGAGAAAGCGGCAGAGGAATCGGTCATCATGAGCCCCGTCATAGCAATCATGCAGCCAATCCTGAGATTCCTCCAGCTGCTTTGTGAGAACCACAACCTTGGCCTACAGGTAGGGAAAACATGATGCCTGTGCAGATTTAAATTGAGCCTATTACATATTAGAGGTTTTCAATTTAATAGCTTGTAGGCTTAGTAATGTGTGAGTTCAACACTTCCATTTATTTATTACCCCTCACAGAGATCACAGTACTGATGATGCACTCCTTTGCCTCCCTAGAAGGATGGTGCTTTTTTATTCAGATCATACTTGCTGGTCTGAAGTGTCAGCATATTTTAAAAATAATGGTGTATATTGTGACATGTCATGACATTGTGTCATGACATATTGTTAATTGATGCAAACTCATAAAGTTGCTAAATTGTTCACTTTCACTCAAGTTGGTAGACAATTGTTAAGTGAAAGATGCATATATTGTTAAGGGTACCAGTAAGATACCTATGAGCGCCCAGGTGATCAAAGTTGATGAATGTAATAGCCAATGACCTGGCCTGGGCTTTGAGGGTATGTTTTTTATACTTATTGTACCATTTAACTAGTCTTAATTACTGTCATGTACAGTAGTTTTGCCATCTTGACATGATGAATTGAGCCTTTCTTTTCTTTCAGAACTTTTTGAGAAACCAGAACAACAAGACCAACTACAACCTTGTGTGTGAGACGCTCCAGTTCTTGGATTGTATTTGTGGGAGTACAACTGGTGGTCTCGGTCTGCTCGGGTTATACATCAATGAACGAAACGTGGCTCTGGTGAACCAAACGCTGGAAAGCTTAACAGAATATTGCCAAGGGCCCTGTCATGAGAATCAGGTATGCAGCATATGGGAGGTGTTCTGTCCAGTGTGCACAAACTGACACTCCGACCACTGTTACATTACAGAAGCTGATATATTTTTTAATCCTGGCTTAGAGTAGTGATATGTTTAAAAGGAGGAAAAGCTAAACACCGGAACACAAATACATATTTCTGCACTTGTAAATGGCAGAATACAAAATCAGAGGTACACAAAATCTACTTTATTTGTAAATGGATAGATGTATTCTTGTAGCAATAATGGGGTTACATATTATGTGTGCTGTAGATGGGAATTGTGCTTCTTTTTAATAAACAAAATGGAATAATTTTGTGTTTTTAGACGTGTATAGCGGCTCATGAGTCCAATGGGATTGACATCATCATTGCCTTAATTCTTAATGACATCAACCCGCTGGGGAAGTACCGCATGGACCTAGTGCTGCAATTAAAGGTAACCCTATGATATCTTGTACTGTGTGACAGTATTCCATCCACAAAATTACCCCCAATATTGAGATTGTGGGGCTTGTGAGTCATTTGTGCACAAAACAATGACTCAATCAGCAGGAATAATGCACATACAATATATTAAACCATAACTTCAGCTTTTAGCATTTCTTGGCACAGATGTGAGAAAAATAAAGATAAACTGTATGGCAAATGCAACTGTTTGTTGCTATAGGTTACTAGAACTAATAGCTGGTGGTGATGTGCAAGGCAAAGCCTTGCTTTAGCTCTTCCATACCGCATATTGAAAGCTGCTGCATATTGAAGGTACACAATTAATTGCCTAGTCTAAACTTGCTCTCTTGAACTTAAACCTTTCCTCCATGTCTTCTAAATGAGTAGCTAGATATGTATGAACTTACTTGAAAGATCTGATAGTCCATGAAGTGTGTAAGAGGAGAACAGAGCAGAGAGGTAACATCATGATTCTCTTGCCGCCCCTTAACTGTCAAATAACGGTTGGTTGCATGGAGGTGATCAAACGAAGTTGCTTATTAACAGCAGAAGGAAGAAAAAAAAAAAACACTGTGGCTGGGCTGTGTAAATCTTAGGACCGGACGGACAAAAATACAAATCTTTTTGACAGGTTAAACAGCTACCATATGTGTATTTTATTTGTGTATTTAGATGTTTGCTTGCAGTTCATATTTAAATAAGTATTCTATTTTCAGTATAATGATCAGGTTTTAAAAATGCTGTTACCAAGGGGATAAGAGTCTTAAAATATAGCAAACGTGTATATTTTATGAAAATAGATAAATCCTAAAAGCACCCACACTTATACCCTTTAACCTCCAAAACACATTGTTAATAGGAATTTCACCTGGCAAAGTTTCTGCTTTGTATAAAGGGGTCCCCTGAGTAAGGCCAAGCACCAGCTAAAACAGGAAATTAATATCTTTTAATTTTAAAGTTTGACTCTACTTTCTTTTAAAGAGTAGAGACAAGTTATTGGGGTGATTTATCCTGAAGACACAACAGAAAGTAAAAGGAAATCCGTCCAACCTGATACTGCCAGCAGACCAGAGATACAAAGAGTGACAGGCCGAACATGAGACCTAGGAAGCGTCAGTTGTTCATCAGAAAATTAAATTAAACAGCCAACTCATTTCTTGGGTCTAGGCATTCCACTTCATCAGGGCTATACCAGTGAGAAGCATAACATGCAATGTGTATAATACAAAAAAGTTAGGTGGTTGATGTAATATTTAAAGATATATGCAAATATATATGAACTAAAAAGCATTATTAGTTCATATATAAATCATAATTCAATTACTAAAACTAGTATGTGCTTTACAGATTGGTCTCCCAATCAAAGATTATTCAGACATGAACTCTAACCCATCACCACCCATCCATATATAAAAAATGTCTTTTCTTACTGGCCTTCCATTTTTAACTTTATCATCATATAGTTTCAACCTTACTTAACTTCCACTCTTTTGTTTCCAGAACAATGCCTCAAAACTGCTTCTGGCAATCATGGAGAGCCGCCATGACAGTGAGAACGCAGAGAGGATCCTGTACAACATGAGACCTGGAGAACTGGTAAGGAATATTGACTGGGAAATAGATAATCCATCTTTATTTCATGCAAAATACCAGTTTAGCCTTTTCTTAACCTGTGGTAAATGTCACATTCCAGCATATTGTCATATTTCAGCAAAAGTAAAAAAAATACACTTTTCTTTAAATACACTTTGGAAAAAGGTTCACCTTTTTTTAAATCTTGCATATAATTCACACTAGAACCTGAATTTTCCTAATTTACAAATATTAAATCTGTACTTGGTGATTGGCTATGCCTCTTTTTAGCTATTTTTGGTCACTAAGGCTGCCCATCACATTGTTTAAGGTGCGAAGGATTGAGGCAGGCCAAGTGTTGCCTTCTCCTAAGAAGTCTCTACATATTAGAGCCCCCAGATTTTGGGACTCCCTGGAAACTAATTAAATGCAATTAGTTGACATTTGGAAGACATTTGGAAGCACCTAGTTGGTCAATAGTGCCACTTATCAAAAAGGTACAGAGCCTTTTTAAACTTTGCCTTGGTGACATTGTTCTTTAATAAATACCTCCAAAGTACATGCAGCCAGGTTGAATATACACTGTTGTCCCAGTTCCCATGATCTTTCTTGCAATGTGATTTTGGCTAGCTCCTGTTTATTCTGCATATGTGTGCTACAGCACTATACATTCCTGGGGGTAAGCTGCATTCTGAGAGACCACTGTAATCCACTATGAGTATGCCTACCCAATGAACAGAACCACAGAAGAAAGATGCTTGGGAATAGAGGGATTTATTAAAACACAGACTGTGTATTATAATTGTATTGTAATGTTCCACATCAAGTTTTTTTAAATGGAAAAAAAAGGAGTTATAGAAACAGTTATTTTCCCTATTATATAAATTGGCCCCATAGTTTTGCAGATTTTAATATACTGTTTATCCTGGAAAATATTCATTCTTTTTCCTACAGGTGGATGTTATAAAGGTGGCTTATAACCAGGCACTGGAGAGTGACCAGGATGACCATGGCCCAGAGGACCAGGTGTCCCCGAGGTGTGTCGGACACAACATTTACATCTTGGCTCACCAGGTATGCACCCTGTTTCACTAAAGCCGCACTCCAGCTTTAAAGAGGCTCAAAAATAAACCACACAAATCACACAATCTCAATAAAGATCACCTAATGTTTGTAAGACCACAGCTAAATGTCATGCCCATATGGAAGCATATAAAAGAAAGAAGCCCCCATTTAAGCCATTCTTTCTTCATAGCATGTTGTAGCCAGATTTTTCTGATCAGCATTAAAACATGATGCAATAGGTCATCCTGAAGCATGGAGTCCGGTCCACATGTCTGATGTGTTTCAGCTAACAGTCCTTGGATGTGGTGGCTGCATTAGATTTCCTCTTCAAGTTTTCTTGTATTTTCATCTGATAGTCCTGCCAATAACAGACTTCCTGTTCTAGGGTAACAGGAGAGAACAGTTAGGTAGCACATGTAAAGTAGAAGCTAGGCATGTCTTCGAAAACTACACGTCCCATGAAGCTTGTGTTAGCAGTTGTGTTTATTTGGTGGTAATAGGGAATCATTGTGAGCTGTAAGGAGGGGCCCTGCACAGCCTGGCAATAGGAGTGATGCAGAGACTACAGCTGGGCAAGTGATATGACCTCTAATCACATCCAACTTCAGAACAAGACAGCAAATAGTTTTATTACAGATAGTGAGGAAATTAAGGCAATGGAATGCATGTTTTCAAAAGAATATATTGTTCAAATGCTCTGCAATTAAACATTCATACAGAATCATCCAAGCTGACTGGAACTTAGTTTTCAAGTAATTCCTTTCTGATTTTCACATTTTGCTTTTTGTGTTAAATAGAGATGTGTGGATTATCCACTAGAGGGTGCTCCATATTTGTTAGCAATTGCTAAGTATCTGCCTAAGGTAAGTTATCAGCCACACAAGGAGGGCATCGTTTTTAGGGAGTTGGCCACCTTTTACTTTTCGTGTCCTGAGAATGATCAGTAAAACTCAACCATTAGATGTAGCACTGCAAAGCTGGAAGCAGAGGGTGAGCTTGTGATGAACAAATATGCAATATGCAGTATATAATGAACTATTAACTATATCCTGATAACACCCCAGGATGCTGTTTGCATCTCCATCTCTTGTACTCATTACAGAAAAGGGATTATTCACTAAAGGAACATAGGCTGTTCACTTACCAAAATAATTATTCCCTTGCAAGAGATATTTTATTCAGTTTAGTATATTATAAAGTTCTGCTGACTTTAACCATCACATCAAGGCAAAATAGTTTTTTATATTCCCCTGCACATAATTGGGTATTCTTTGCAAAGTGGATTTTCAGCATATTTACATAGCTGAGTGAATTATCTCATGCAAGGTATTTCACCTCTGTAGGTGAGCAGCCTAAATCCCTTCAGTAAATCAGCCCATTGTATCTAGATATATGTGTATGATTTCTAGCATAGAAAAAATAGCCCAAAATGAGCCTTCGCTAAAAATACTATATAGTTCACCTTTAAAAATGCAAGGAGTAAAGAAAATAATGACAGAGCAATGAAAAAAATGGATTTAACCACGGATGTTTGTGGTGAGGAAATCACCCCACATACATGTGTTGCATAGACCAGAGCCACGCCAATGCTTGCAGCCTCCACCATGTCCTGCATCACCCAGGCCAAGCACAGTTCCTCTTTTCCATATGGAACTTGCTTCATATCACAATTATTTTATCGGCAGGATCCAGTTTCAGGTCCTCTTTGTTCTATTTCCATCTGTGGTGCAGACATTGTATTATTGGCACAGTCACACTTGAAAGTTTTGTGTGTCTTTTTCCCCCCCTGAGGGGAGGGTGGTGATTGGCGAGGGGGGGAGTTGTAGGCTGCATTTATGTGCAGCTCTCTCCTCCGGTGCCCCACCTGCTGCTCTCTTTACCAGAAACGGACAGACTTTCTTGTAATTGGCTGACCCGCAGGGTGCAGGAGACATAAATATATCTTAGAGGTCCTGGAGTGTAATTAATCAGGGCCTAGTACATACAGAGTTGGACTGCATCATGAAATACAGTGCTACTTTCTTAAAGCAAACCTGTAGTATTGAAATCAGCTATAAACTCACATATGCAACACAAAGCTGTTAGTATTTTATGTCTTCTATTAGTGATGCGTTCGGAACCCTCCCTTCTGTTTATAATTTTTGTTCTTGATAAAATAGTTGTATTCACTGCCCTATCCCACACCCCTGATGCCCCTTGTACCTGTTCACTAGCACTGGGCTTTTGGCTGTTGTTGAAGATTTGTGTCCATTTAGCTAAATGGTCGGGGGCTTCCTGTAGATATACTTGATGGCCACTTGACCACCATCGCAATATAGGTGCTTGAAGGATCCAAATTTGGCAATGAATATGGAGTGCACCCTCACCCTTTCTAATGTCCGAAGTGTATGTCTATGGGAATTTCTTTTTGACATTTGTAAGGCTAGACATTGATGTTGGACCTGGCGTTCTAATTCATTCGGCATTCTAATTCATCCAACAAATGTCCATATCTCTGTGCCGGCCTTCTTGCTGACTATTATTATTGTTAAACAGGATTTTTATAGCGCCAACATATTACGCAGCGCTGTACATTAAATAGGCTATAAATGGAAGAATAAGGTTTTACAAGAAAACTTTTTTTCATTACCCAGAGTTTGCCTTTAACAAATAAGATGAGGCATGAGGCAGTGTGTGTCTTATTTATAGCAGGCAGACCTTGGTGAATTGTTGTTCTTGGTGTCGGTGAAAGTTGTCTCTCTTGCGCAGAACTCCGTGTGTGCGTCTCGCTCACTGGAGCAGACAGCAGTCTAGAACAGTGTGACTCACAGTCTGGGATTGAAATGACAGCACCTAATTAAATTGCTGCGGAGTGTGGAGGTGTGAGGCTTTCGTTCGCTGACTGCTCCAGCTGCTGCAGTTGTGCGTCACCACCCATTCTGTACATCGCTACATCCTCTCTACCAGGCGAGCATCCAGGGAATTCAGTCTGGTTTTTCCTTACAGTGAAACTTTAGGCAAAAATGATAATCTCAGGATCTCAATGCTGTTAGTAATATAGATGTTCTAACATAGCAGTGAGGATCTGCAGTGGACACTGGTAAATATTTTATTTCTCTGCAGTAATTGAATGGTATTCACCCATCTGATAGGTGACTGTAGATGAGGAAAGAAAAAAATGTTACTACTTTGGTTATCACCCAGTCATTAGTTTGTTGATTGGACAATAATGGGAAAGTACCCTATTGATAAACATTTTTAGAGTTGAAAAAGGGATCCTCCTGCATAAATGATTGGTAGGCGGTTGATAAACCCAAGGTTTAGGAGCAGAGATTTTCACGAAAGCCTGACTGAAAGTGAACACAAATCCAAAATTTTGAGCTGTCACCAGAACAGGCGTTGAGAGGTATTTTAGCTGTTTGAATGCTCATCTCACACTCACCTTAATTAAACCAAACAAATCTGTTATTCGAGCCAGCTTTACTTAGCTGTGTGCCATGTAGAGCCCGCAGTTGTTTACTTTGCCAATAAAGCCATTGGCAGTGTAAACTTTGGTTTGAATTGGGAAATTCCAAATCTGAATTTTTGCTTTAGTTCTATCGAACAGACCTTGAACCTAACTGTACAACTATAGTAAAGGGATATCTTCCAATGGGGGCACTTGTTCTAGTGACAAATATCTAATAGTGGGTTTTATATATTTCCTCTTACTTCTTGTTGTGTCTACAGGGACAGGCAGTAAAGATAATGTTCCCCGATGAGACACAGATAGCTAAATTATTTAACATTACAGGGTTTTTAATCCTGCACTACTCTACAGTTTGATGTAATTCAACTGTTAAAGCCGTGGCACACTATCAACTCTCTTGGCAACATTCCAGCAATATGAACATATAGAAGGGATTTTACCTTTTCCTATGGTGTGACTCTATCACTGGTTAAAACTGCAAGCTGTCCTTAGCAGCTGCTACCTTTTTTACAAGCATTTTGGCAAGAGAACAATGTCATAGTTGCAGGTGAGTGCCTCCATTAGCAATCCTGTGGCTGGGAAATTGCTGCCAGCAAGATCGCTGTAACATGGTCCTTACAGAAAGCTATAAGATTCTTCTGCCTCACTAACTGAAATCCTCATATGCACTAAGTGTCTTCAAAAGTTGATGAGAGGACAATTTCCAAATTCCCAGAACCCTACATTTAGGAAACATGAAACTATGACAAAATCATTGCCGTCTCGATGCCTTCCACCCTGGCCAGGACCTTTTTTTAACAGGTTCATACCCCAACTTTGTTGGTACAGAACTTTTCCTACTTTTTACTTAGTATATGCAGGTCACGTGAGGTCATGCAATTTACCACCTTGCTCTAATCCAGGTAATTAATCCATCCCCTGCATCACCCTTTGCTCTCCTGTGTTATCTCAATCTGTGTTCTTTTTAACAACGACGCGTGCGAGACGTTCTCTGCCAGGATTTCAGTCTGCGCAGCTAATTGAAAGTTCTGCCAAGTAGACGTTGATCGGGGAAGTTCTGGGTCCCCGCAGACCTGATTAGACCATTCCCTGTTGTGCCTTACCTTGAATAACTCGGAGTTCTCTCAAAATACTATTATAATTTGCAACCCCAAGGAGTAGATAAAAGATACCGGTCTTCTGACTCACATTGATGCAGAGCGATAAAAATCTTTTGTTCTTTGCAGCATTCGCAGGACACTGTTGCTTTTCTTTGCACAAGCTAAGGGCCCCATCCACTAAGACTGGCGAAATAATTGTCATTTCGTTTCGCCGCACATTGCTTTCTGCAATAAAAATTTTGTGTGGTAAGTTTCTTTATATCAAATGAAAACTGTTAAGAAGGTCAACAGACTGGGAAAAAAATGTGAGAACAAAAATCAGCAAAGCATGGCGGTGAAAAATACGCTACCTTGAGTACAAGCTCCAGTGAAAGAGATTTACTGTGTCATGGTAGGGGTGGTGGAATTCAAAGCAAAGCTGTTGGAAATATTATTATCTCAGGTATAAAATAGAAAATTATCTGTTTCCACGTTTATAAATAAGTCCCTTTGTGGAGGATGCAGACTGTGTTGTGTCAGCTAATATTAATGATAAAAAACCTGATAATTCACTGGAGACCCAGGGCTACATGCGGCAGCTGTTATACATGGAAATTCACACTCCCTACTGTTCTATTTTAAAACTCCAAAAGCAGAATTTTGAATTTTGAGAGAACAGAATATAGGTAAAATGGATGTGGTTTTGCCTAAATACAATTCATGGATGAGGCCTTCCACTTGTAGAGTGTAGTTTAATTTTGAATTGTCAGGTAAACTTGCCATGGGGCCATAAATTAAAGAGAGCACGTCATTGTTTTCTAAATGTAAAGCTGAAATCTGGGAGTTCAACTATATATTTCAAATATTCATCAATTCATCAATCTTACCTGATAAATGATTTGTAATTCTGCTCAGCTAGTCTTACAATCCTTGTCAGATTATACAACTAGGTCCTAGACCTCTATTGCAGTAGCGGCACAGCACGGTCCTGGTCACAAGCTTTACCGGCTTAGACAGTAATGGAGCTGCTAGACATGAATGCATGTACAACATTCAGAAAAGGGCTTTTGCATCAATCCTTTTTCCTGAATGTTTCTTTTAAACTCCAACACCTAGGATGCCTTAAGTGGAAAGTTTTAGTTCCAAGCGGAAGCCCTAGCACCTCCTGTCTGGTATCAGTACTCAGGAGCTGCTAGATATAAGACTTTGATCTGAGTTTTTAAATAAGTAAAAAATATATTTTAATATAATTTTTTCATGTACTTGGGTATGCCCATGTGTACCCCTGAGGAACCAGCCTTTTAGATGCACCTAGCATATATAGGAATATTGTCCAGTACAGGCGTGCTAAGTAATGTGTCACTATAACACTTTTAGGTATTTATTACCTCTCAAAGGATCACAACACTCTTCCCAACAATGCATTGTCTGTTTTTCTCCCCAGGATAGCACCATCTTGGGTCAGGTGTCATCCAGCATTATCATTTACTTTCTTGGCCTAAATGCCAATTTAGAGATGGCACAATAATGAAAATCTCAATGCCTGTACAGTTTCTAGCTGTGTTCACTTATGCCTGGCACAGATCAGCCCATGCCGCAGCCTCCCCCTTGTAAATTTGTAATTTATAGTTACAGTTCAATCACAGAGGAGAGGGAACTAAGGAAATACTTTATCCTGCCTGCAGCAAACGGATGCCATCATCTCAGTCTAGTCAAAGTCACTGAACTGGAGCCTAAGGACGGCTTTTCAGTGACAAAATATGAAGCTTTTATTGTTTCTGCATACCGTGACATTTAATCGATTTTATATGCAGAGTTGTAAAGTTATTGTAAGGTCAAGTTTAACTCCTAATTCTAAAAAAAGCTATGAAGATCTAAAATGATTCCTAACCAAGAGTTTAACATCTCTTTAACATTAGTAAAGTGCATCAAAATGTTCACCTTACAATATCTGCACATCTCATTCACTGAAATAAACCGTACCTTTTTTTTCTTTCAGTTGGCACGACATTCCAAAATGTTGCAGCAAATGCTAAAGCCAGGAAATGACCCAGATGGTGGAGATGAAGCTTTGAAGTACTACGCTAACCATACAGCCCAGATTGAGGTAAAGGAAAGGGTTTGATGTGGTGGGACATCACCGGGGCTGCATAAATCCTCCCAGTGCTTTCATTAAAAGTCAGAACTTGGCAGACTTGTGGCCAATTCCTCAGCCATATATATTTCTGGCATGTTCTGAAGCCCTCCATCTTTTTTTGTGGCCTTCAGCTGGCTTTTGGATAATTTGGGTAGAGAAGGGAATACTTAGACTTAGTACTGTATTATTTTTGTATCAAGGACACAACTGGAATTGATAGGCAAATTCCAAATAATGGCATTTATTTTTTTGATATTCTTTTATGGTATATTCTAAAATGCGCCTGGAAACTGGCAGCTTGTGTTGCACTTTGCTTGTGCGGCTGTTTTTCCACATGCACCAAGGACATTTTCTTTAGAAGTATTAAGGTTTATAAACCAATCAGGACTAAATTTGACCAGACCACATCCCAATACAACAGAACTACAAAAACCAAACAGGTTTCCCACAGAAAACCAGAATTATAGGGACTTTTAATTTCAGATACATACAATTACTTTAACAATGAAATATAAAACCACATTGCACTTTATTCAAAGGTTACAGATTAAAATCCAGAATACAACAATACAATCAAGAGTTTATTCCAAATAACATAATCATTTAGATCTCCTCGTGGAAAAAGCTCTTGAGGCATTTTCTAAGTTTCTATACGTTTCGGAAAACTAAGTTCGCTTCTTCAGGGGAGGAGATCTATAAATTACAGTCCAATGACAAATAATTAACTAAATATTCTAATAATTTTTGTTTTACAATCCTAAATCCATTTTTATTTCTTGGAATATAAGATGATAATAAACCTACATTTATTCTGAGTGCTAGTGATCACCTATGAACCCCTTTTATTCGATAAGAAATTGGAAATAGACACAGCCAGGACTCAGCAAGGAGGAAAATTGTTTTCTTCAAGGTTATGACTAAAAATAAATGTGTTCAGTGGAAAGAAGATGAACTTATTAAAATATGCTCAGAATGTAACTTTGAGCCATTTTGTGATTAATGCTGTATTGCTCTTCCAATAATAAACTTTAATTTCAATATTTTCTTTCTTTCTGTACTCTTGCCTGTTTCATATTCAGAGTATGGTTGAGGAAATACACTCACCCCAGTATATCCTTGGAATCTTGTTATTTTTGCTCTGATTGAGTTGTTATTAGATATGGGTGTGGCAGACTACCCCAGTAGTAATGTGCTTTTACAAACACATGTGAACCAGACAAAAATCCTGAATATTGCCTGAATCCTGAATCTGAATAGTGCCATTGAACGATTTCCCCTCACCTCCTGTTTAGGTGACCACTGTAAAATTATGTGTTTCCCAACATTTTGTCTTGGAAACAGTGATCATCCCAATGTTCTTAGCACACTCCGTCAGCAATTAAAACCCAACAATGGTTGGAAACATTTTACACATTATCCGAAAATTAAAGAAAAAGATTCTATGGTCGATATCATATAGGATTTTAGTTAAATAAGTTCAACTAGGTGCTTGATAAATACTTCTGTAGTTGCACAGTGAACATATTACAGTGTCCAAAAGAGCTCTGAAAATTGACCACTCAAGCCCAGGGCAGTAGATCATTTAATAGACCTGGTCAGACACCCCCCTGCCTCTTCATGCCCTCTCTTCGTGGCAACACTTGTGCTAGGTGGTGGTGCTGTTACTGAGCTCAGCAACACAAAGAACTGGAGAGAAAGTGTGGAAAATATTTTAAGGCCTTTTTTAAACAAGCTGTAGTTATAAATCATAACATACACTGGTATTGGGTTATAAAGACTTGTGTTTATCGTTGTTCTTTGCTAAATCTTTAAAATGTAAGTTTAGTGCACTCTTTAAATAAAATCAAATACCCTTACAAGAATGCAGTTATGAAACTCTGCAGGTGTCCATTCTGAACTCTCTTCTTTCTGTATGTGATCTGCAGGGGGGCTGCATTGTAGATATATAAATTATAGTCTGGCAGAAGCACCTGATCATCTGTCCCATTTACATTTCCCGACTGCACAGAAAGTCTGATTTATAGCCATGCCGCATGAGACACGGCATTAACCATGTCATGATCCCTTGGCTTTGCTATATTATACCATATTCATGTTATGTGAGATGTAAACTCCAGGAAAACATATAAATATAGGAGCTGTATTACCAACCGAAGGATTTGTATTTCTGTTCATTCATTTCTTAGGTTTACACAGCTCTGCCAACATAGCGCAATTCTGATAGGGCAAAAAATATTATTATTTTCTACTGCAGAGCAGTAACATTTACAGGTCTTGTCCCTTCTCCAGCCTGTTATTACCCTTCTATTACTCTACTCTCTCTTCCTGTTAGAATGTCCCTTGTTCTGCTGCACAGCAGACTGGGTCATTGTGCTGCTTTTAATTCCATTTGTTGGAGCACTGCTGATATAGTCAACATAAATATGGGTTTTTCAGGGCTTGTGTGACTTTTCTGTCTATCTAGAGTTCCTAAAGGATATGTCCCCTTTTGATAAACACCCATTTTCTCCCAGCCCCCTTCCACCTTCCACTGCACTTATCTAACCCATCCTCATCTACAATTGTCCACTTACTGGGATCTAGAAGGATTTTGTTGCCTTAAAAGATGTTACTTTGCCATTTTTATATATGGGCCCTAATGTGTAAACAAGGGCTGTTAAAGCACAGCTACACTTTGCCATCAAATAAAAGGCACGACCATTGGATTTTTTTCTTGTTCTTTTTCAGATTGTCCGCCACGATCGTACCATGGAGCAAATTGTGTTTCCCGTTCCAAACGTATGCGAATATCTTACCAAGGAGTCAATGTACCGAGTGTTCAACTCCACAGAGAGGGATGAACAGGGCAGCAAAGTTAACCACTTCTTCCAGCAGACGGAGGACCTCTATAACGAGATGAAATGGCAAAAAAAGATCCGAAGTGAGTAGATTTAATTGTACTAGAAGAGGTGTGGCCTCAAGGAAGGGCAGGGCTAACAATTTAAAAACCTTGTAATCCATCCAAGACAGTTCCCTTTATGTAAAGTTTTTGATTTTAGAAGCCTTGAAGTAAGCTTTAGGAAAATGTAACTGGTTCAAATGTTTACTACACACAAGTGAGATACACAATTTATTTCATACCTTATATATCTAGAAATGTGTTGCTGCATTTCATTTCTCAATACTTCCTGTAGTCTCAATTTAACAGGGTGGCAGGGCAGGAGCACAACTGTCACCCCATACCAGGTAGTCCACAAGGACCTTTATTGTAGGGTCACCAGGGATTATTATAATAAAAGCAGATTTTAGAATATTAAAATGTACTTGAAATGGCATTACCATGTTAAAGCTTTATTGAGGTTTTATAATTAGGTTATATCTACATTAAGTTACATACAGGTACTACCGCTATCCTGTTATGTGCTTTAGTATTTAGTATTATGCAGGCACTGCTGTAGTGCAGCAGCTCACCTCACTTGCCTTTATTAGTAATATGTTGGTCTGGATTTTACATAGGGGAGGGATTCCTAAACACTTTCACTGCAGTCTTCTGCTGTCACTCACATACAGAAAGCCTAGTGCAGCCATTTCCTCCAAAAGTTGCCAGGGGTTCCTCAAGCTGATGACTGGCCATCCATAAGGTAGTGCCAGCACGGTTCTGGAGCCAGCACTACTTGGCACAGACAGCTGTATAAAAGCAAGGACGTTTGTAGCTGTCTGACCTTTGGTGTATGGAGGTCCATTCTTCCCACTGGCAATCAATGCACATTTTGCAGAATGTTTCCCATTGTTTAATTATAGCAGGGGTTCCCCAACACCTGAATTTTTTTAAGGGTTTCTCAGAGGTAAAAGGTTGGTGCCTAGTGCAATAAGGTCAGATTTTGAGATGGTGCTTTACAGTAGCACTTGGAAGAAAAACTAGGTGGAGCTTCTTCCTATGTTCAACTTTACTTATATTTTAAAATTTGACTTGAGTGTGCCTTTAGGTCCCCCCCCCCCCCCCTTCATGTTTCCCACGGCATAATTTTTTTTATTGACCTAATTGCAGCCTTAATTATTAAAGTGACTTGTCAACGTGTTCAGATCTCTTTGGCGAGTGTTGTCTTCTCTCTCCTCTGGAGGGCCCGGGAGCACAGCTGGATACCGTTTCTTTAATTTATATTTGGTATTCTGTGTACACATTGAGGTTTTTTTTTTTCTTTCTTTTTTTTGTATTCACGGTTGGAACAAGAAAGACGCGGCCTGGGCTCGGTACACATTGTACCTTTTAATATTTGATTAGTTAATCAGATCTCTTTGGCATTCTGTTCATAAACGTGCCGCACTTCATCAGCGCGTCCTCGGTCCAGAGACAGGCGGGAGCAGACTGTCCCCCCCTCCAGCTGACAAGGGGCGCTCGCCTCGACTTAAATAATTAAAACCTTGTTAGTGGGAACAAAAAAAAAATCACTTTTTTTCCTTGCTCATTAATTGCAAATTATTTTGGATGTAGCAGCCACTGCATCTGTACTGCAGTGTCCCCATAATAAGAACAAGAGGAGAAATACTGGAAAATGTATACAGCATCCTGGATCTTGTGTATGGGAAATAATACATATTTTTTGTATTTTCAGTACAAAATCTGTGCATGATAACACAACTAGGAATATGTTCGAGTTTTGGATTAGAGGGTTAAGTTTAATAATGGCCATAAACATTACAATATGTCTATTTGTCTTTATATGTAACAGCAATGATAACATTATTCTGAATTTTTATTGTAACTCTTACCATTATCCAGAACCTAATCTTTAATTGGACCTCACTTGTGTAGACATTCAACAGCCCTTGGACTGCTACTGGGTGCAGCCAATCTTGATCTGCCCCAGTGCATTCAGCGTTGTCGCTTTATAACAGTCTTTTTCAACCTTTAAACACTGCAGAACCCTTAGGGAGCGCCTACTATAGTAACTATATCCACAGCTCACAGTATATTAGTGTGGTGGTCAGTTGGAAGAATGCCTCTTACATTGCTGGCCAATAGGAAGATTGTCACCCTTACAGAAAACCAAAAAGATCATTGGGTCAGTTACACCAATTTTATTATTATTATTATTATTATTATTATTATTAAACAGGATTTATATAGCGCCAACATATTACGCAGCGCTGTACAATAAATACCAATCTTAGAGGTACATATACTCCTTGCTCAAGGAACCCCTAGCAACCTCTGGAGGAACCTTGATTGATTAACACTGTTCTTTCACCGCTAAAGTGAGCTGGATTAGTACAGACAGTAATTAGACACAGAATAGAGGACTTTAACATACAAAGAGAAGATGGGGTTGTAATAGGGAATTAACTCAATATTAAGTCACTTTTTTTTACTTTTCTGTGTTGGTGGCAGGGATTCTTTTTTAAATCAGACTTTGCATTTAAATTCAAGGTCTGCTTCTTAAATAAGACACTCACCCCAGGTTAAAATGCTACTTTGAAAAGGTCTTGTTAGTTTTTTTAATCCTGGAGATTTTAGCAAAATTGGGCTATTTTGGCACAAAGAATTGGCAGCGTAGGCAAAAAAAAGGTTGCTGTGCACATAAAATGGCTCCTGAAGGTTATATAAGCTTCATTCAACTATCCTGGATTTCTTCTTTTGTCAAAAAACACATTCTTATTAATTTTTCTTTTTGATAGAAATTAAAAAAGTAAAGCAAACAAGAAAGTCATAAATCAAAAGAAAAAAATGTAAAACAGTTTAAAGCGACAGTGACTTAATAATGATCAGCTTCAAACAAATAAGTAAACGCAAGTAAAAACACAGATAGAACTCTCAATGAAACAATCCTAACTATCTTCAATGCCTCCATCCACAAAATTAATAAAATTACCGTAAATTACCGTAAAAATTACCGTAATAAAGAATCAATCTTATTTAAGCAATTTTTTTCTTACACGGCACGATGATTGATAGTGAGAGTTTCTGTGAAATTTGGTCATTTTTCCAAACTCCCATTGCTCAGTTTGTGTATTGATATATCAGTGTTACTTATTCAGATTCTGGCTTAATAAAAAAGAAGCATGTGATTGGGTGCTGTTGGAAATCTAGCCAATCCAGAATAAGGGTTTACATTTTGAGAAGACTGGAGCTGTCCGGTTGGTTAAGGAATAGCAGTAAGCCGATAATGGATTTGCTCTTTAGCATAATGGCTCGGAGTTGATTAATCCTGCTTAGATTGACGTTACTCAGGTTTTTTTCTCTGCGCTGATGTTGTTTTTCATACCTCGAAATGAAACATTTTCATTTAAATGAAATCTTTCCTGCTGGAGATCCAGCTGCTTTATTACCTAGAGATCAGCGGAGGAAGATCTGTCATTAAGCTTGTCCCTGACATGGCTAAATGCTCATGAATTAGTGAATGCAGGTGTCCTACTCATTCTGCCAGCAAATCCCCACCGCTCTCGCCTCGTTCATCCCAAATTCAGCAGAAAGACTTCTGGCTCCTGTAACCAAATTTGTAAACAAAACCCCCACTTTCACAAATTAAAATATATATAATTTGCTACACGAGACATATTTATATAAATTGCTATTATGTTAACTTTTTTTATATTGTGAATCACTTCAGAAAATAGATGGTACAGAATATGGCAAACATTTGCAAATACCTGACCATTACATGGACCAATGTGGACAATGTGGTGTTTTCACTGAAGGATACCATTATTACTACAGCATCTATTTTCAATAGTTGTGCTCTTTACCCTTTCTGGGGGTTTGGTGCAGGCCCTTTTTCTGTGCCCCAGCTCCTTTAAGACATGGTTTGACCAATTTGGTGTGAAGGGTTTTAAATGACCTGAGCAGAGCCTTCACCCCAACTCAATTTAACATTTTTGGGATAATTTCAAAAGCCGATTGCAAGTTGGATCTTCTCGTCCACCATCAGCACCTGACCTCACAAACGTTCTTCTGGCTGAATGGGTGCAAATTCACACGGATCCACTCCAAAATCTTGGAATAGCCTTGTTAAGCCATCCCAGAAGAATGGAGGCTGTTATAGCTGCAAAGACAACCCAAGTCCATAATAATGCCAGTTATTTTGGAATGGCGCATCCAACAAGCTCATATAGGTGTGATGGCTTTACATGACCAGTTATCCACACAGGGAACAATCATTTCAAAATAATAGGTAGGAGAACCAAACGCTCAATGTGATTGGTGACTATGAGACAGATAAAAGTTATAATTTCTGTGTTTAGGGTTTAAGTAAATAAAAACCATTTTAAAAGTGTTCCACTGCCAATCCACAGCAATTGGAGGATTGCTGTGATTGAAAAACATGGCATCCTTCCCTAATTAATTTTTTATGTTGAGTTTTTTTTTGTAATTTGATTTTTTTGGCTTCAGATGGGGATTCCCTGTAAATTATTTAGTATTCAGTAGCTTTCTGTTTCTGCCTATTTCTTGGAACATTAGCTGTTCTTTGAAGGTCTGAAAGGCACTTTTTTTTTATCATGTATATTTAGAATTTTTTTATATGAAACAATGTACTGAGATATACTGCAGTATGACACCAACTTTACCTAAAAATGGCAAAACAGAAAAGTTAATTGTTCATATAACTTCAAGACTGCTTATACATATAAAGAGTCAAGCAGAAAGTCTATGTAGAGTATGTTGTCTTTTTGCATATTAGCGTTGGTAGCTGCACTCCCCTTCACAAATATTTCTAAACCTAAAAACCACCATTTAATTTATTGCCCTTTACCGGTCTGTAGATGAAATGGCTACATTAGCGTTGTCAGCCTAGAACAACATGTTTGATATGACAACAGAACGCCTCTTTATCTTCTCCATAACAGAGGGGTGATATATTCAGCAGGGTGCTAATATTGAGGTTTTTGGTTATGGTTCACTAATTTTACATGTTTGAACTTAAACATAGTGGAAAAAGATAGAACTAATTTTTTTAATATGAACTATTTGGCCCTATTAGAGCTATTAATGCCTGCAGGGAAAAGAATTTTAACATATGAAAGAAAACAATTACATTCAAAAATCACACACACATTAATCACAAACAAAGAAACAAAAAAGCAATTATTATATGAAACCATTAAAACCTCCTGACACTGGTGGACTGTACTCCATATAGACATTGTTACTAAGAATAATTGCTTTCTTGTGTTTGTTTCTGATGAACTTGTTTAAAGTTTTTGGATTTAAATACAATGATGTTCTTTTATATGTTAAAAATATTTTCCCAGCAGGTATTAATAGCTTAAATAAGGCAAATACTTTTTAATATTGTTTATTGAATCTTGAGCTATACTAGTCTGCTCATACGGATGTGCAGTATAATAAAGCATAACAAGGAAGAAAAGGAAAACAAGAATCACAAGGCAAGGAAATGAAAAAAAATTACTTATCTTGTTTTCTCACTTCAGCTAGCTCCTCCTTCATGCCATTTTCCCCAGCCTTTACCACTCTAACACTTTATAACAAGGAGGAACCCTTGAAATAACTCTGGGGAACCCCTGCTATAATGCCTATATCCACGTTAGAGTACAGTAGTGTGGTGGTTATTAGGAAAATGTCTCTTACATTGCTGGCCATTGGAAGAATGTTACCCTTATATAGAGACAAATGATCATCGGTATCAGTAAAACTAACCTGAGAGGCACACACTGCGAATTGCTCAAGGAACCCCTAGCAAACTTTGGAGGAACCCTGGTTGAGAAACTTAAGCTTCTTCATAATTTCCTTATGCTGGCAACTGGGGGAGCAAAGTATAATATAAGAAGACTTTTCTTTACATTCCCTTAGATCAGCCTTTCTCAACCTTTTTACCCCTGAGAAACCTTTAAAGTAGTAAGTGAAACCAGTTTATTAGGGGTAAGTGATAAAAGGCCTTCTAAATTGATGGCCAGCAGAAATAATTCTCCCCTATAGTGATGGCAAGAATACCAATTTTATAGACTTCTACGAATATTAGTAGAGTCATGCAGCTGGCTGTACTAATTGGTGTTGGCCCCAGAAATATGCAGGCATCATCAAATTGGAGATTGAAGTTGGAAGAACCCCCGGTAACCTCTGAAAGGACCTTGGGGTGGTTGAGAATGGCTGTCTTAGACCTAAATGAGCATTTAACTCTTTTAGTGCAGTAGTAGACCCACTGTAAGAATTTTTTTTTTTTTTAATCCTTGGACATTTGTTTTAAAGAGTAACTATACTCAAAAATCAAAAAAACAACAACACACTTACCTTCAGTCCCGCAGGGCAGTCTGATGACTCAGGGGGGGTGTCCGGCATCGGGTCCCGTATTGTCTTGGCATCTGTCCTAGAGCCGGCACCCCGGGCGCCGCCATCTTTGTCTTCTCGGCTGGGTTCTTCATCCTGCGTTACCCAACCCACCCGAAATCGGGTAAGAAAAAACATAGTAAGAGAAAAAAAATTGCGATCCCATTGAGCATGCATGCGTGAGATTGGCAAATTTTTCTCTTTGAGCAAAAAGGCTCCTTCTGCACATGTCCAGGATGCTCGAGCATGCGCAGAAGGAGCACCCAAAAGCCTCCTGGGATGCCTGACGTAGGTATCCCGGGAGGCTTCGTGCTTTCATTCATTCTTGACCACCTAGGCGGCCGAGAATTAGAGGGGGGGGTGCTGCACCTTTTCTTTTTTTTTTTTTAAAGGTGTTGCACCTAAAAAAAAAAAATAATAATTTTACCTTACATAAAAGAGTTCTCTACCCTGAGTTAAGGTACACTTTAAGTGTTTTTATATCAGATAATTCCCTGACAAGAGTTTTTTTCATTATTTACTACCTGGATACTTAAGGAGGTGGGTCTGCCAGCTAATTATGTGAAAAAGATGATGGAATGGGATTCTTCACTCCCAAAAATTCTCCTAAAATTTAAAGTAAAAAGGAAACATAGGAAATATGGACCTATGTTATGGTAAAATAGGGTGTTTTCGTAAAGACATTTTGGTAAGATATTATGCCGTCAGGGTTTGAGGATACCATCCTTTACTAATATACATGAAGTCTCTCCAGAATTAGGAATGAGGTGGGAGGAGGATTTAAACAAATGCAGCAAGAACATGATGATTTTATTGTGTGGATATAATGTAGGAGATAAAGAAATACAAGACAGGCAAAGGTAATAATCTTGGAGCAATTTCATGGGCAGAAATTTGATCGGATTTTGTGGGGAAACCTAATCTTGAGACTAAAGAGACTTGAGATGGGTAAAACTACATTTTGGAAAATGGGAGGAATGGAAATTTGACTGGAGAAATTAGCAGTATAAAGGGGCAATAGGACAACAATTAACAGAAGGAAGGAGGCTCAGAAAATTGAAAATCACAATACACTTTAATAAAGATAAGTTAATACATAAGGGGGATTCTCAAGGTGGAAGGTATATTACAAGACATTAGGATGCATAATGTTTAGGTCAGTGAAACCATAACATTCTAAATATAATTTTACCTTGAATATAATTAAAGATAATTCTTGTTTTTTATGATGTTCTGGCTTATATTACCCATTACTGTTAAGCTGATCCACTGCTCAAGGAAGAGTATTTTTGTAAGGCACGATGAACAACTTATAGAACACGAATGAAAAAAGAGGTTATTGATGATAAACCCATGTAATTAGTATGCAAGGTTTAGGGGCCATTTCTATTTGTGTATTTGTCTGCTCTTGGTGACACTTCTGTCTTCTCTCTTAGATAACCCAGCTTTGTTCTGGTTCTCCCGACACATTTCCCTCTGGGGCAGCATCTCCTTCAACCTTGCAGTTTTTATCAACCTGGCTGTGGCTCTTTTCTATCCTTTTGGAGATGATGGAGATGAAGGTAAGTGCATTTTCTAGACCTACGTTCTCTATAAGATTATTAGTCCATCTGGTAGTTTTGCAGGATCGGTACCTTTGGAGGTGGCTGCTACTGGTGTAGGTATAGGGTAAGTATTGTGCTCTAAAGTTCTTTCCTCATTTGAGATTAGTTTAAATATTAGTTTGGATGGGGAATTTCAGGTCTGAGTCAGAGCTCCGGAAGCCTATTCCTTTCCTGTGTACCACTATGCAGAGTCCAAGAGAAGGTTCCAAAACTCTGACATAATGCTGAAATTCACTGCTTGCTTTTAGAGTGTCCCAGGTTTGGGGGTTTATAAGGTGGAGAATTTTAGCAATTATTTTCTGTTAATCTGCCTATTTGAAACATAGACAGATAGTTTATCTGCCTGTTTGAATCAAAGACACTTTTAAAATTGGCATCCTTCTGAACTCCTTAATCCAGAACAAAAGTTTTGGCTTTAAATATTTTTTTTTTATAAAAATGTTGGTGTTATATTGCTGGTAAATCAGGGAAAGTGGAAAACTAATGCTTTCTTTAGTTAGAACTCACTATCAGTTTTTGTTGCTGTCTGGGCTCTGATTGAGCAGATTTGTACGCACTTCCTGTCCCAGTTACTAGAAAAGAAAGGGACACAATTATACTATTCATTTTAAACCTAAAAGCCTGGAGTATTACTGCAAAATGGGATGTCCTTTTTAATAGGTCAGTGTAATTTTCACCAAACATTCAGTGGTGGTAAAGCAATTACTGATAATTTTAACACATTCATCTGGAAGATTTACCTTTTCTGGCATAGGGGTAGGGAAGTATAATGTTGCAGGCATTTATTTGATTGCTGTCTGTGTTTCAAGAAGACAGAGAATATCTCTCTGGGAAAATTCTCTCTTTGACATCTGCCACCAGGGCAGTTGTCCCCATTTGAAGATGTGTCATCTTTTTCTTGTGACAGCTCATTGTAGATTCCCTCTAGTTGTCAATCTTGGTACCAAGAGTCACTGGACAAATAGTGAGGATGAATTTCCCCAAACAGACTGCATTAAAAACCTGAACCTAACCCCTCACCAGGCTTTCCAAAATAAATATAAAGAGTTAGCTTCACACACACAAGTCAGTGCTTTGGGCTGTGAATTGCTAGCTTGTATATCATTAGCTTTCCCAGATCCAGAATCCAACTGACAATTATTTTCATAGATTTGTAACAGATGTTCCATTGCAGGCAATATGCAGATCACTGGTAACACTGGAGTCCCTTACATAACATTAACACTGCCTGATTAGTCCTAATCTCTTTCTCTTTTGCGTTTGGATGTGTTTTCAGCAGGAAGGCCCGCAGGTAGCACAAAGCCAAGCCTGGTGTCTGCTGTGCACCGTCCACTCATAATAGCTCTTTCAGCAGCCCTGTCACATGATGTCTGTGCAGCTTGTGTTCCACATGTGTCTGCACGTGTCAGAGCCGAGGCACTGGCCCCTTGGGTCTCCGAGCTGTGCAGAACAAGCTTCTTCTGTCTTCATTACCAGTTTAAGGTTAGAGGCGGCCGTCCCTCACGTGTATTCCTGATTGCTGTAGTCACCCTGTTTTACAGTGGAAGGCGACACGGAGACATGAGAACCTGCAGCGTCTTAAAATCTGGGGATTTATTTTTAGGGCTTGTGCACACGGACATTGAAAACTGATGCTGACAAAAGCATCCCTCTGTGACATCCTGAACAGATGAAATTTGGCAAAAGATGTGTAATATAAAGGTTTATGTAAACCTTATATCTACTTTTTTAGTATGTTAGTCATGATGACTAATTTTCTTAACGCCCCTGGCGGTATTCCTGAGTGTGGTTCAAGGTAATTTTCAGTACCAAATGCTGTAACCCCGAGCCACACTCGGGGTGACATTGTAAAGGACTTACCTGGGGCATCCTCCGATGATGCTCGTCTGGCATCTGTGTCCCCTAGCTTCTCTTCCCTGGCGTGATTACTGTGATGTGTTGGCGTGTGGGGGCAGTGCGCTGTGGGGCGTAACCTGACGGAAAATTTAAAACAATGTACCACTTTGACATTTAAAATTACTGACCTAGTCTTTTTTGTGAATCTGTTGCAGTTTCTTGTCTGGAGATCCTTTCTAGAACAGCACATCCAGTTGCAGGCTGACAACAGTAAGCCACTGCCCCACAATTAGCAGCAGTGTGGTCAGCCATGTGGCTGCTGATTAGGTCTAATATTTAGGCAGCCTGGCAGCCAAGGAAAGGAATGCAAACAGAAGGTGGACAATGCTAATTGCAAGATAGTGGCTTACAGTTGTCATGCCATCACAGGCAGGATCTTCATGCCATATACTAACAGTATATAACAGTTACAAAAACTTATTTAGTGAGACATGATGCCAAAACTGTATGGAAAGACATGATGCCAAACATGCATATTCTTATCCAGTTGGTATATTTTCCAACAATTTCAGTTAGATTGAGTTCAAAAGGGTCAGCTGTCATTGGCAAAATAAAAGTTTGAGGCAGTGATCAAGGAAAGAGGTGAAGGCAATGACATATGACATGACCCTATGAAAAATTCAAGAGGCAATCTTAAAGCGGGTTATTTCATTCCATCCTATGGAATCCTTTCTGTCCCTATTAGGTTCTGCAGCATTCAGGCCCAGTAAAGAAGTGATTCCACATATGCTAATGGAAGACTGTTTGACAAGATTTGTCCCTAAGGCCCTAAGGGTATTGATGCTGGGCATTTCATAATAAGTAAAGGACAGCAGTGGGATTATAGAGTATACTAAGAATTACAACCATTACACAGCTGTGCTCTGCAGGTGCTCACAGCTACTGAAAACAGATAGATTTAGAATTGCAAACAGTACAAATGTGTGAGTATTCTGTACTTACAAAAAAAAGTAAAATAAGGTCACTTGTAATCCCTTTTGGAAACCTATGTGACATAGTGACCATGCAGAAGAACAATCCCTGTATAAGGACAGAAGTGTTACCGCTCTAAAACAGAAATGTGTGAACAAGAACATTCATAGCAGGAGCATCACCAGGTATTTTCATCTTCTAGTATTTATTTAAAGTGAAATTAAACCTTTAAAAAATGCAAGACAGGTCCTTTATTGAAAAGGTACCGGGCTATGTGTCTCTTCTGTTATAAAACAACTTACCTGCCTGTTTTCAACTATTTAACTAAACTCCTCTCTTCTCACACCTTCACCAGCACTGAAATCTTTGCCCAGTCCTCTTCCAGGTTTGGGATCTTTAGACATATTGATTACCAGGCCAGAATGATAACTCACACAAATGTCACAGGGGTTAATTTATTCCCAGCAGCCAGGTATATCGAGGGTAGGAGATGATTGTGAACAGGCAAGTACATTATTTTGTTGCAGAAGAAACATTGCCTGACCCCCTGCAATAAAGAGTTGTCTGCTTGCAATTTCCTAAGTTTTAGGTTTATTTAAAAGTATTGCACATGACCTTTAAAATGACATTACCACTATAAAACTTACCTATGATTTTTTGTGATGGGTTCATGTATATAAGAAGCTGTTTTTAGATCTGGCTCTCAGAAGTCTTGCATCCTGTTTCATCAGCAGTGATGTAATTCCTTGAATTTTCTTTTCCAGCGAATGAGTACTTCCTCTCCTCCTCCTGCGTCTCCATAATTCGCAATTCGCTATTTCCCCATCTCAATGAGATACTTCCTTCTTACCATACCTAGACTCTTTTCAGATTAGCACTTTTCTCAGCCATACCACGCAGTTGAATTGCATTTAGCTTTTCTTAAAAAAACTGGGGGCAAATAGGCCCATTTTTTTTCTTTTATTTTTTCAAGTGTTTACTTGTGGCTTGGTTGTGCATTATTTCAGATCCTACATGCAGTGACCCAGGACGGTTTGCTGCGCAACCGCCAACCAAAGATTTGAAATGGAGCCATTCATTAGCACTTTTGCAAGCTTTCTGTAAAATGTCTTCATACATTTTTTGTAAGCTTCTCAGGTGTTCTGGAGGACAGGAAGTGGAAAAATTAGGCATTTACACAAGCATAGGCAAATCCCAATAGTTACCGCTTCTGGGTGCCTCGCCATAGCCAGTGGGCGCCTGGGAGCTGTGAACGCCATGATTTTTAACTGCTAGTCTGAATTCAGTCTTACTCTTCCCTCCAGTGACCCGGCCTTCCTCTGTTCACTGGTACTGACTTTAACATATAATACATTGAATGAACTATAATATCAGAATCTTCCCTGGATTACACATCACTTCCACATGTTGCTGCAGGACTTGGCTTCCTTCGCTGTCTAATACCAGACATAGATGTCAGTGGACGGTTGGATGTAAGGACAATCTCCAGCTGAAATGATTTCAGGGCCAGCTTTAGGCATAAATATTTATGATTGGCTGACATGCAGACACCTCCAGTGCTGATTTGAAATTTGCATTTGGTCTAAATTTTTTTTCTGATTCTATTCCTCTGAGATCTGTCAAACAATGGTGTCTGCGGGTACCACAGCCTTATTTACACTGTATGTAAAGCCAAAACTCTGTTTTTTTAGTTTAGAATATGGAGGGAAAAGATAAGAAGCCCGGGCATGTTTTTTATTTCTGTGTGTGCACCCCATTGGTGAAGCTTAACTTTTGTTTGTCCTGGTTACCAATATCACAAATCCAATATTTGCTGTCAAAACTTCACCCTGTCATTGATTTGCTGCAGTCATTGAGTCAACGCACTGGCCCAGTAATCGCTTAAGCTGTACACTGTAGCTTTGTAGCAATCACATGGTGTCATAAAGGGGGTATCTGTGTCAAGCATTTGTGAGCGGGCACCAGAATTTAAAGGATTGTAATATCCCTGAGTTGGCATCTGAATCCAGGAAATTTTTGATAACCCTTGATGTAAAGATGGCACTGGATATGAAAACAGTTTTATAAATATATTTTATTCTAGGTCCACTTTAAGCGATAAGATGAAAGCCAAAGCGCAATAAAAAATATTCTTTCTAAAGATAAACGATCGTGTTCGTCCTAGGCAGAAATCTGTCATGTGTACAGCAGTCTTCTGACATTGTTTATCAGTCTGCCCTGATGGGTTGATGAATGAGCGTCCACTATGCACTCCTATGGAGGAGAGCACAGCGGGGTACCACTTGCTCATCCCCTTCCATTCATTCCAGTGATGGAGAGCTGATATTTATTTCATATCTGTTTAAAACTTTGGGGGGGGATAAAGGGTAAACTTTATAGTGCAGGTTAAGGGTTGTTTAAGGGTTAGGTTTGGGCATTAAGGTTTTTGTTGGGGTGCAGGTTGGGTAAAGCTAAATTTTAAATCTCAGGTTAAGTATTCATTTTCTTAAACAATCTTGGAAATATGAAGAGGAAAACATCATATTGCATCCTGGAAGCATTTTTTTTTTCTATCCCTGCTGAGATGGAAGGAAAGGGGCCACATACAATTTATTTTGTGTGTCTGAATGTTAAAGGCACCATGACGCATAACAGTTGTTTATCTGAAAACATTTACTGATCATATGGTTAGTTTAGATTCCCACAGTCGTCAGCGAAGTTCCCCTTAAGTAAAAGTTTTATTTTTTAAGCAAGGTTTAACTTTGCTACTTTAATGAAGAGTTGAATGTAAAACATCACTTTATAGGAAAACACAGTTCCAGGCCTGGAAATTGATCAGTCGCTTCCTATTAAGACTTGTGCAGGAAGCGAGAGTGACAGGTCACAGGCGAAGATAGGACGTGTCATGTTGGCAGCACATTTTATCATGTTTAAACTGGTTTCATTAAAAGTCTCAGTGGCATTGTGGATCTGTTAGGGGAAATGATTGTCACTTTAAATCCTAAATATAGTCACGGCTCCGACTTCTCCTTATAGAAGCAAAGGAACTGATAAAGGCGCAGTGACAAGTGACGCTGCGTACAGAGGTCCCGGGTCCCGTTTGCGTCTGAATTCCCATTGTTTTATCTCCCTGGTAATGATGTGATTAAAACTTGTCTGGCCCCGCTCGGGATTTCACTGTTTCATATCGTTAGGAATATAAATATATCTCAGATACGTTTATAACACCGTGTCTTCAGATTGTTACAAAGCCTGAGTCTTCAAGTGGACCTGTAATGTAAACTTAACGTAAGCCTAAAAACAATAATTATAGTAATAATTGTTCTAATTGAAGCTTGCTAGTCCTTATTTGTCAAGACTTCTGCTTTATGGGTACAGTTCAGTAAGTGATCATTGCCACCCTAGGACTGAAAATGTGTTGCTGTTAGGATCGCCAGGTAAAAACGAAGGAAATAAAGCCTTAATAGAAAGCAAATGACATTATTATGACATCTAAAGACTGCAATGTAAAATTGTGGGTTTTGGGATTTTACTCTTTTAAGTTAACCTGTCACAAACTGGGGTGATGACAAATGGGCAATGTATATAAAATGCACACCAGAGATTAGCTTTGGTAAAAACCACCCTCCCCCCGTTAAATCAAAGCTGGAGCTGTCCAATGAGAAAGGAGCATGAGTTTTTATAATTAGGTTAGATTGTTTCAGATCTCTGCAAGAGACTACTGCTTCCAACCTCAGAATGTAAGGTTACGTACACACATCCAATGCTTCTCTTCTGATAATCGGCTCAGGGCCGATATCAAACAAGAATCTGGCGTCTGTACAGCGCCTGTCGTCCATTGTCCGAATTACGAACCATCATAATGGAACTGAAGGGGGAGAGCGCGCAGCAGGGTGCTGCTCTGCCGTTCTCCCCCTCCCCTCTCCATACAGCAGAACAGCACTCGTTCATCCATCCTGGACTCCTTAGTCGTTGGAAAGGATCGTGAAAAATCCTTTTCATCGACAATTATTGCACGTGCGTACCCATCTTAAGGGTCCTTTTATGCAGCATGGTGGCAGGAAACTGGTCATTCTTCTAAAAAAAGCAAGGTGCACAACCTGTACCCATTTTAATGCACCTGAAATGTATTTAGCTGCTAAAATTTCTGTTGGGCTTTACAAGGACATATGATGTATTATTGAATAAATAGCTGTAATGTTTGCATCACTATACCTGCTTGAGTTCTGCTTTAAATAAGCAGTTTTGCTAATGATTACCATTCCTATTCTTGATCCAAACAGGGACTCTGCCCCCATGGATCTCCGTCCTGCTGTGGATAGCAGTTGGCATCTGCACAGCCATGTTGTTCTTCTTTCCCAAACCGTTTGGGATTCGTCCATTCCTGGTGTCGGTGATGTTACGCTCCATCTATACCTTGGGGCTGGGCCCAACTCTCATATTACTGGGAGCTGCCAATGTAAGTATGCCTTTGATCCAGACGCGTAGGTACATACAAAATCCACAGTGTACTTTTAAGGTTCTGACCATCTCCCGGCAGTCATTCTTACAACAATAAGAACAGACGGCCGCCAGCCGAACAGCCAGGGGCCTGTGTATTCTCGTACACTTTGATCTGCTGCAGGGGATTTCTTTCAGAACCCTCTAATGTAGAATATCTGAAGTTTTCAATACCTGCAGGACTTCATAACTACTTCATAGGTTTGCTGCTTCTTCGCAAATCATCCTAAATATAAAAAAAAGCATAACCTTTTCAAAACTGATAAATACTATATGCAATATGCTGTATAATTCCAACAGTCCATTCCCCTGGCAGGTGCTGGACAGATTTCCCACTATTTCTATACCTTATTGTAATACAATGTAGCACAATCTTCAGTGAAGAAATGGAGGGACTTCATTTGTGTACTGAGGGCCCTTTGCACTAATTTGTTGCATTATCGCAGCCTTTCTCAACCTATTTAACATGGTCTAACATGGACTCTTAAAATAAGTTTCAGGTCTCCTAGAAACCCCTGCTATAATTACTATACTGACAGCTCACAGTACATTAGTGTGGTGGTCAGTCAAGAATGCCTTTTACATTTTTGGCCAGTGGTTAAATGTTATCCCATAGGAGCCAAAAAGGTCATTGGGGGCACAAATTGGTCATTGCTCAAGGAACTTCTAGCAACATGCGGAGGATCTCAAGGGTTCCAAAGAAACCTGGTTGAGAAACCCCACATTCATGTAACACACGAAACACACAGCACATGCTTTGGTGTATTGGGTTGCTATTCGTTGAATATGTGTTTCATTTGGTAGCCAATTCAAACAAATGAGCTGCTGATTGCATCACATTGCAATGCTAATCGCAGTGCATATAGACGAGCAGCGTTGTCACCCTAAAAAAGAACACCCTTCTCTCTCCTTTCTTCCTTAATATGGGGTTGGTGTTCTGTGGTGCACAGGTAGACCTGGGAATAATGCTGAGATGCTGTTATCTAACAAGATTTCTGGCAGGATCAGTGTGTATTTCTTGCACCTATCTAATATAACAAAACATTTGAAACTATATATGTAACAGACTAAAAGGGAGCAAATAAAACAAGTTCCTTGTTTATGCACTACATTTTTCAGCAGCAGATGGGTCTTTTAGTTCTGAGATGGTTAGTGACAGCGTTGGTCTCAAACTATCGATGAAGAACCACTCTGATTTTTTGCTTATCATGTGATGTGATCATGTGATCACAATGGCCAATCATAGTAAAGCTGGTTTGGCTATCACTGGGTCTCAACATATATAACATATTGCAGGTTTTATAAATATTAAAAACATTTTAGCTTCAGATATATTTTGAATCAGACCTTTCACAGTCATGGACCATTGAAACTCAATAACAACACTTAAATGAAGGTTTTATGTTGGTGAAAACCCCATTCTAAAATGATCAGCCATTAGATATAGGCAGCTATATTTTGAGCAAATACTGACTTTTCCTGTAAAACTCAAGCTCTTGACCCTCTTACTACTTCTTGGCCCTCTCATATCTCTCAGGGTGCTGTGTTTGTCCTTGAAAATAAATGGTGGCCTCATTGATCAATAGCAAGACTCAGGATGTGGAAACATCCTGGGTCAAGGTTGATCTTTTATGAGAGAATGTCATTTAACTTCAGCCAACTTTCTATTTTGGTGGCCAGTTTTCAGTACTAGTGACCTCTGACTGCAAATTTTTTTTCTTACTTCTCCTCTGAATTTAGTCTGAAAGTAGTTTTGTGTTGGGTTACTTTATTCTCACTCTTTTTCTCTGTCACCTTTAGTCCTTTACTTCTTCCCCATCTTTACTTCCTTTCTTTCCATCTCTTTGCCCTTACTCTCTATATTTCTCTGTTCAATTCTCCCCTTTTCCCCGTTCTGCCCCCTAAATCCCCATCTCCCTCTCTTTTTTTGATCCCCTGCCTATCTTCCTTTTTAATTCTTCCTCTACCTCCCTCTCTTCCTGTCCAATATCTCTCTTTTCTCATTCCTTCCTCTCTCCTTTTCCCTTTTTTCCCTTTCCTTCCCTTCTCTTTTTTTCTCCCTCTCCTTTTTTTTTTTTTTTTTACTATTATAGATCCATTTTTTCCATTTGCTTCCTCTTTGCTTGGCTGTTTGTATCAATAGATTTGCGTTACTTTACCTTCCCTCACACAGTTTAGTAGTCACAGTGGTTAATATTAACCAATAAGTCAGCAATCAAAGATTGCCATTAACACATTTTCAAATCATGCGCCTCAACCTCTCTTTTGTAATCTTTCAAAAGAACAAACATCAGTCAAATTCCCTTCACAGTCAGAATTCCAAGGCAACATTTCCTGCTCAGCCCCTCTCAATCCTCATTGGTACATAAAAAGAAGATATCACTTGTCATACCTGGACTAAATTATTTTTTAGAATTTTTGTAGGGAGAGAGCCTACCCTAAGCTCAGAATTATTAGGAACCAAACATTAAAAGCTGTGCATCTGTGTTTGTCAAGCAAGCGCAACGTTCTCTGCTGTTACTGTATAATATGTCTTTCTGTGTCTCAGCCATGATTTTATTCCTAGGCAGATTCAGCGAATTCCACGGCCGTTCGGCTCGCAGAAAGCAAGCTGTGGTTTGATATTAACTCTCAGCCTCATGCTGTCTCGCTTTGCTCTGTTCCGTGATTACTTATCGAGCAAATGTCACCTACAAACACTTTTAATACAGCTTCAGTAAACAAAACATGCATTTTTCACTGCATTGTCCAGAACTTTAAAGCCGGTCGACACAGTCATAACGGGGCTCGGGGAGTGAATAAGACAGATTGGTGCCTTTTGTAAAGCGGCAGAGAATTTGTGCCCTACCTGGATATTAAACTGTCACACAGGATTTGTGATAGAATTATTACATTTTTATTTTAGCTAAATAGATTCTAACCGGCTCCTCACTCAATCCGTCAAATCACCATTATTTGTGCCTTGGCAGCGTGACGGGTTAGTGATAAACATGCTGTAAACAGCCTTTATTTTTGTGCAATGATCTGCTCCAAAATGTTTTAAGTGGATTGTTATTTTTGTAAAATGTTGACAAATGTTCTAATCGAGGCTGGTTAATAGTCTATGTTTCTTTGTGACAGCTGTGCAATAAAGTCGTCTTCTTGGTGAGTTTTGTTGGAAACCGTGGCACCTTCACTCGAGGTTACCGAGCTGTCATAATGGACATGGCGTTCTTGTATCACGTTGTTTACGTAATTGTGTGCATGCTGGGACTTTTTGTGCACGAGTTCTTCTACAGCTTCCTGGTATGTATACATATATAAAGTTACATTTTAATCCACCAAGATTTTATATTTATAGGTTCCTACAAAAAATTAAATTATTTGGGCACAGCTTTGTGTGCACCTGACCAACACACCTACACTACTACAAAAGTATGTGGACACCCCTCAAAATTTTGGTTGACTGTTGTCAGCAATATATATAAATATAGGACAACTGTGTCCTTCTAACCTTGTGGCAATGGTGGTATGTAAGTCATATTCATAAAGACATGGTTTGTCCAGTTTGGTGAGGAGGAACTTGAGGGTCCTCCAAAGAATCCAGAATGTCCTAATGAACATCTTCGGGATGACCAGGAACCCCAATTGTGAACCAGATCTGCTCATTCAGCATCAGTACCTGGCCTCAGAAATGGTCTTTTAGCCACACTCTATAAGTCACACTCTATATTCGTGAGGCCATCCCTTCCAGAAGAGTGTAGACTGGTATTCAAATTGCAAAATTTTAAAATGGAATGTCCATCAAGCTTATATCGGTTAGGTGTCCACAAACATTTACAATATTGTGTATTTTAGTTTAGGCTTAGTCATTCCCTGGCTGCCTACATATTTGGGATGACCTAATGTCCATGTCCTGACATAATATTAAAAACCTGTACAGACTTGTTACCTTTTGTACAAAAATATTCATTATTGACTCTTCCACAGTTGTTTGACCTTGTATACCGAGAAGAAACCTTGTTAAATGTCATCAAAAGTGTCACCAGAAATGGTCGTTCCATCATCTTGACTGCAGTACTGGCACTCATTCTGGTCTACCTATTCTCAATTATTGGCTTCCTCTTTCTCAAAGATGACTTCATCATGGAGGTGGACCGGTTGAAGATCAGAACACCAGATCTCGGTATGGAGTCATGGCTATGTATCTCTTCTTAAGTCAGGAATATTTCAGGGATGTGTGTGATTGCTCACTAAAAACATTTGTGTACCCTTATATACACAGTCATTTATAAAATTCTAGTATAATAGAAGATACATTTCTTGTCTTGTGTATAAATATACACTCTTTAGATTTACACTATATTTCTGTTGTAACCTCCAGGCTTCTCCTTTTCATTTTGCCATAGTGACTTTCCTTATACTGTCCTTTCCTTTTGAGTCCAGCCTTTTATATTACTCTTACACTAATACCATGTCTTCATGTAATCCTTAAACTCATAGTGAGGGGATTAATACGGAGACCTCTAGCATAGAAAGTGTTGAACATGTGGCACAGAACTGTGGCAGTGGGAATATAGTGGGTAGGTGCTTCTTAATAGACAATCATAAGTAGGTTTACAGACAGGTACTCTTTTATTTCCTTAAATTTTACAACAGTGAGGGGTTTGTAAACAGGTACTCCACATTAGTTGGCAGTAAATGAGCTATCTTTGAGCTTAGTTCTGCTGGTGCTGCAGTACACCAGTCTTGTGAGTGGTTCTTTAATCCCAGAACTCCTCAGGCGCCTCTCCCAGCCAGCAGCCGCTGCTCCAATAACAGCAGTCTGAGAGCTAATTTTACAAGATGCTGCGTGTAGCTTTGAGGGGACAGACAGAGACCCCTGTGTAATCCCTTCACCAATATGTTCCTATAACACCATCTATTGCAGAGAAACTATAAGTGCAAGTTAATCTGACCGCAGAACATCCAGCCATAACGTTTTGTTAAAGTATTATTAGTTTAATGATGATTAAAAAAAAGACTAAAAGGGCTTCATCAAGAATTTTGCTTTCTCCTTTTGATCCAGTTGTATATCTGACCCTAAAACATGGATGTAGAACACCACCTAGTATTATGTAGGCTTTGCGTGAGCAACATGCACATACAAAATTGTGATATTACCAAGGTGCAAAGGGTAGTAGTGACAAGCCAACAAATCAGTTCCCTGAAGTAACATCAGAATAAATTCTGGTTTATTTACTTTGCATTACCAAACTTTTTTGGAGTGTATTAAAGTAAAAAATCAGTATTTAGTACTTTAGGGTTTAGAACTTTTTTTTACCCCTTTAACCCTTTCACTGGTAGAGTTTTAAAACAAGCATATGGCTGCAATATCAGGCTTTAGTTTTTTTCACCGATTAAGTAGAAGAGATCAGGTAAGCTGTACAGCTGCTCCGCTTTCTGCATTTCCAGGTTCCTAGCTGTCATTTGACAGGGGCTGTTCTGAAGTAAACAGATTAAGTTATTTTCTGTAGGGGAGACATAAGGGTCCCATTGACCCTTATTATCTTCATAAAGAGGTCCTGTCACCAGAACACCACATCAGGTATGTATTAAAATGCAAATGTTATATTGAAAAATGTCATTATCATGTTGATGAGGAGGAGAAATCGGTAAAAGCAAAAAAAAGCATATTCAACTTCAGCTACAACTGTGCAGAACATAGCAAAGAATAGTCATATCCTTGGCATTAAATAAACACCAAATGAAGAAGCCTGTAGACAGAAAGCACATAACAAAAGAAGGCAATGGTTTAAGCAGTGTTCCTCTTGCAGTTTTATATTTGAGTCTTGCATAGCACAGAATAGGTTAACCACTTTACGTTCTCCTGTTAACAGATAACGGTGGCCTCCGAGCCTCTTCTGTAACAGCGATGATGAGCTCCTGTCTAAAGGACGACTGTCCGTCATCAACCATATCCGTCACAGGTCAGTTCCAATATATGTCCTGCTCCCTAAACTTGAAATTCAGCAATCCTTTTCTCAATTTTCTGAGATTTTGCTTCTAACTTGAGAGCATCTTTACCATTATCTACTTTTAAAGTGAACCTTCTGTAACTTTCTGAATACATTCTTGGTCACATTACACAGCAATTTTTTTTTTTACAAATCTCCTCCATTTACTGCAATAATAAAATCTATCCTTGATCTCAAGTCCAGTGAGATGTTTTTATAATTCATTTGCAGTCAGGAGAAAGCCTTTCCTCATTCTTCTCTACTCCAGTGATGCTTGAACAAAAAAAAAGGCTTAGTCCTTCTCAACAGAACAGCAGATGAAAGAATTATTAAGGGAGTACTGTATTCTCTATTAGGAATAATACCTAGAAATGTTACCCTGACCCATCCCCTAGCATAATGTAATTATATAGTGCTGCAAGTCCTGTCTTGGATGTTTGGAGTTCCTGCATAGTTAACTTGTTCCCGTGTCCTGCTATTGGATATTTTAAGGATATAAATATATAAAACCTTCAGCAGGAGAGTGTGAGCCCTTGATAAGCACTGTAGGTGTGGTTAGGAGTCTAATCCTGATACAACTAGCCATCTGGCAAGTTTCAAATTTCTGTTATATAGTGCTGCCTCCTGACAAAGTTCTTAGTCCTCTGACCAAAAAGCCAGCTGATTCAATAAGGGCCCATTCAGCCCTATGTGTGTCCTGTGTATGCACTGTGCTGCATTGCTATTCCCTTTCAATGACATCCCAACACAGGACATATGTTAATGGAATTGGCATCTGGGTTAAAAAGTTGAAAAATAAGGTTCCATTTATTTGGCCCATGAACAGACGTTGATGGTCCATTCAAAACTAATAGACAATGCAACATGCATTGATGTGTCAATACGCTTACATGGGAGGGGGAAAGCTCTAAAGCTGCCTAACAGATAATGGAAAAAGAGGTAGTCCAAATCTATTGTTAACAAATGATTTTCTTTTGATTCTGACGTAAATCAGTGTAAACTGGACTATTTTGTGATACGTAAGGTGAGTAATCAGAGAGCAGATCATCCACAAGGCAACCAAGCAAGAGCCTAGGCCCCAGTGAATGTCATGGGGGACCGACATTATCATGCTCGTACAGTAAACCAGGTATAGTACAAATGGTCAAAGCTATGTACCTGCCAGTCCATTCACAAGGGGGAATGCACTTGTTAGTGTCTGATAGAACCATAAAAGTACAAACAACGGCCACCCCGTGCCTTTTACAATTTTTATGGTTGGATGACATTCGAAGGGATGGGGACGTCACAGTTGGTAGTTTGCCTAGGGCCCCATTATTCCTTAATCGCTCTCATCACAGGCAGGGTTACCTGTTAAAGTCCCTGATGTCCCTAAATAAACTTTACAGGGTATACATTACAGTTGGGTTCCCCTTTCTCCTTTCTCAGTTCTTGTCAATCAAAAACACATTTTGATGTTTCAGTCCCTTTAAGCCCTTGCTCCAAAATAAAGGGCCGTTTTATTTAGACACTTCTTTGTAATTTCCACCATGAGCCGTGACTGACGCTCCAAGTCACGGAAAAGTCCCAGAAGTCTCCTTACACTTGTCGCCGCATTTCCTGCCACCAGCTAATTAGTGGCGCTGTCAGTGTCCCTCCTGTATTAGTAGCAAAACACCATAGATGGCAGATAAAAGTGGACCTATAAATACATTTATGTTACAATATACAGTAACAGTATTTTTATTATTAATAACTCCACCTTTGTGTATTAATAAAAGCTGTCCTTGAGCTCCACAGTGGCCAAGGCTTAAAGGATGTCATCAGTCTGCTGAAAGCAAGAGGAAGCATTTCTTTAGTTTCACTCCCCCAATGATAAAACTGCAACTTTGTAATTTAGTAGCATGGAGAGCCTGGAGCAGATGAGGAACTAGTTGGTAACCCTGGTTGATGCCTGAACAAGGATGGCACCATCTTTCCGAATAGAACAGCAGAAAAAAACATTGTTAGAGGAGTACTGTGATCTCTGTGAAAGATAATAAAAACCTGGCAGTGTTACTGATCATAGATTCAGCTTACTATGAAAAAAAAAATCTGAAGACGGTTCCACTTTAACCAGCTTTATACATAAAGTGTTCTTGCATTTGTTGTCATTTTGTGAAAGTAGACCAAGAGCAAGGGATTCAATGCCTTGTACTACAAGAGTCTACTTTCATGCGATATGACTCCTTTAACATCACATCATCTTCAGGGATGGCCCTGGGCAAATATGAAGTGGGGCCCCACATGCACAGCATTTAATCCCCCTCTACCCATGCCCTTCTGTCAGTTAAGCCCCTAGAGAATGTGAGGACCCCGGACAGGTGCCCAGTTCTCCGTCCCAACCCCCTACACTGGCCCTGACCACATTGCTCACCATGGCTGCCTCGGTGTCACCATCCTGACCGCTGCCTGTAAAGAGGTTAACTGCCTTCTGTCTAATACTGTTTTTGTCGGAGTTTGTTTTTGTGTTCCAAACGACAAAAACAAGATAATTTGACAGACAGAGTGAATCGAGACGCTTAGGGGTAAATTAGGATTCCTCTCAAGGGCTTAAGAGTTTTTTTTGTTTGTAGACCATGTCTTCCTTTATTCACCTTCACAGATGTGATTCTGCACGCTGCCTGTGGTTTTTCTCTCACAATGAGTAATTGATAGTACTCAGATGACTTTTACATGTGACTTTGCTGAGCTTAGTTATGTAAAAAGTGTGGAGAAGCAGCAAAAAAAAATTTTAACACCTTCCTGCCAGGAAAACAAGCCGTCCAATTTAGATTTCCAGCAGAATAACAGAAAGCAACTTGCTTCACCACCTCTTGTTACCTTTCTAAGAAAATGTAACTTTTCACTTAAGTAAATAGAGCAAATTCTAAATAGTTCAAACCTTGAAGCCTTACTGGTTCAAGAAAGCTCTTTGGAATGGAGGAATTATTGGTCTGAAAGGGACTTTTCAAAGCTTGTGATTGGCTGAGAGTTGGGGCTGCCAGGGGTCTAGCTGTCCCATCAGTGTATTTTTCTCACAAGATGCACCATGATTTCACTAGGAATGCAACCTATCTATTCACTACATATCACTGAATTCTCTAGATTACATCCTATCTATTACTGGAGATCAATGGCATCTCCTAAATGCAGTCTACCCATTTTCTTGAAACTGTTAATAAAGAACCTATGCATTCACTACAAAATGAGAATGTTGTCTATCCATTCTCTAGAAACCCATGACATCACTGAGATTGCAGCCTACTCTTTTCTTAAAGCCCATTGCCATCACTGGGAATGCAGCATCAGTGAATCTGGGTGATCCAGCAAACCTGGGTTGGATCTGGTCCAGGTTAGAAAAAATTTGCCAACAAATAGCAACTGATTTAGGAAATCCATTCTATGTTTGCTGGATCAACCAGCATCACTGATAAAAGTCTATCTTCTCCAGCCTTGGAGAGCTTTAATAAATCAGGCCGAATGTTTCTGATTCCTAGCGAAGACATATATATTACAGGTTTCAGGCCTATTATGAGAATGCAGCCTATCCATTCAGTGGATTGGTGATAACTTGCACTCTAAGCATTGTTGTCTTGATCCCTAGTGTAGAATGACCAATAATTGTCACAAAGCTCTTTCTACATTCTCTAGATAGTCAGCCACAGTTGGGTTGGCAGTTGAAGTGGTGATCACATGTCACAGCTCCCATCACTCCCATCCCACATTCTCTGCTCACAGTAAACACATATGTTTACCCCGACTGAGTGGCTTCAGTGCGGTTGCGTGGAGACTATGAAACAGACATGATCTGTGTATCCTCCAGTTATTAATATATCTCAAAGTCACCTGGCTGAATAGATTTTATATTTATCTTTGCGTAGGCTGTGGATCCAAATGCCATACTGTCACTCACATGTGCTGAAAATCACTCCTGCAGTCTTTTATTCCTGTGAGAAGAAATGTTTTTTAAATTGTAACTCCAGTGCAGTTACAGTATTTTCTTCAGTGCAGATATTTCGCATTGTTCCTTTTTTTGCTGTTCTAAAAATTTGGAAATACATGTTCCAATGGTTAGTTAATTAGAAACGAGTGCAATCCTGCTTTAAAGACGTTCTACTGCTTGTTCAGAATATGTAAATATACAATCTGTGCACAATCTGAACATAGGCTAAAACAAATGTAAGTGGAGTTGGGCTTTTAAAGGTCAGTAATGGCAGCACACCAGTTACTTTCAAGACAGGTTCTCTTTGATTTATTCAATATTGCATCATTTGTGTTCTTTTGTATCCTACAGATGTGGATGAAGAGGAAGACAATTCAGAGCGAGCATGTGATACGCTGCTCATGTGCATAGTAACTGTCCTGAACCAGGGCTTGCGTAATGGTGGAGGGGTGGGCGACGTCCTTCGGAAACCATCAAAAGATGTAAGTCATGAAGTAGCTGAGTGCACTAAAAGAAGATAAATCCATTACTGTTCTTTTGGGGATATGATCCTTTGTATTAAGTTTAATTTAACGGTAAAGGAGTATTTCCAAGATGAGTGACATATTTTTAAAATGTGACCTGTTCTTCTTGTGTCCCTGAATCTGAAACTTCCTGTGTACACCAGAAAACTATTTTGTGCCAGGCACACCCAGAGATGCACTGTCTTCATGTGTAAATACATACAATTTATATTTCTAATCATGTCCAATACCAATCTGTATTTCAGGAGCCATTGTTTGCTGCACGAGTTGTCTATGACCTCCTCTTCTATTTCATTGTCATCATCATCGTCCTTAACCTTATCTTTGGTGTCATCATTGATACTTTTGCTGACCTGAGAAGTGAGAAGCAAAAGAAGGAAGAAATTCTAAAGACAACTTGCTTCATTTGCGGTGAGTTTCTGTATAGGAATCTGAGTTGCCATAAAAATAGCAGAATTGCAGTGTTGACCTTTATTAGTTGGCCATTGCAGATCATTACCAAAAAATAGACTTTCAAATAAAGATCTTTTTGCTCCTTCAAAGTAAATCATTTTAACAGAACCTATCTATAGAAGAATCATTTTCTGTTGTGTCTGGAAACAGTTGGAAGTCCCCCAACTGACATTTTTTTCTTTTCGGAATCACCCACCCCTAATACTAATGAGCACTTTAAACCGTCACTTTAAATCTGAGCCTACCTTAGTATCTCTGATTGCTGCCCTGCACCTGGTTCCAAAGACAACTTATTTTATGCTCATATTTTTAATATTTGACTGAAAAGCATAATATCATGCATCATCCTGCAGCGGTGTCACGCGTTTGTGGTTTTTCAGTTTTATTGAATCACGGACCAGAAACCCACAGATAATGAATTTCCTTCCAAGAAATTACTTCAGACTTTTATTTGCACTTTCTTTTATTCTCTTAATGTTAATGTAAACCCTAAAGCCATACACTAGACTAGATGTTCTATTCTCAAGACAATAATTAGAGATCATTTCAAGTGAAATCTCGGGTCTTCTAGCTGCTGCATATATTCACTAAAGCTGCGTACACACTTCCAATTTTTGTCGTTGGAAAGGATCTTTCACGATCCTTTCCAACGACAAGGGAGTGCACGATGCATGAACGGTGCTGTACATACAGCACCGTTCATGCTCTATGGAGAGGGGAGGGGGAGAGCGACGGAGCGGCACCCTGCTGCGCGCTCTCCCCTTCACTTTCATTACGATCGGCTGTCGTCCATCGTCCGTGGATCCGGCAGGTCGGTCGTCCGGACGATGGACGACACCGACTGTACACACGGCAGATTTTCGCCCGATAATTGGCCGATGCCGATTATCGGGCGATAAAAATCTGACGTGTGTACGTAGCTTAACTGTTTGGTGATCTGCTGTTCCATATCAGTAATGACTGACATCTAATAACTGCTTTTGTTTTCTACTGGGGAGGGAGCAGGGGGGTGCCTCCTTATTGTCTTTTTTTTCAATATAGAATAGAACAATGCTGTCTTTGAATTGCTTGTTCCGGGTAATCTCACTGTAAATGATCACTAATGAAATCAGTAATCATTAAGTATGCGTGCATAACTTTCCTCATTGAAATTTAGTTTGCTAAGCCACATTGTTGCCAGTTGAGTTGCCATTTCATTACTTGTTTATGCCTTTTTTCTTCTTTTGTATGACTCCATTGCAATCCATGCAATCCAGTGATGGATGGCTGCATTTTTCAGGATAGGTTTTCTGATGGTGACAACTATGGACCATCAGAAGACAGGGTAAAGTGCTTTATCAAGAACCTTCATTGCAGGATCGGCAGGGACTATTTTATTTAAAAATATTAATTATCACTTTTAAAATGACATTTACATGTTATATGACTTTTAAGAGTTCTTCTCCACTTTTCTGATCAGGGCACCATGTTGATTGTGCAATCCTCTCAATAACCCCAACCAAACTTTCTACCTGTCCTTTTTTAATTAATTCAGTCTAAAAAAAAGCCAATGAAAAATGAAATATTCATATGTCGTAATATTAGGACATTTTTTTAATTGTGTGTGGACTCCTTTGGACTAATCATGCATTGTTTTTACGTTCAGATTTAGATTTACCAAAAATGTACAGTAATTGCAGACAAGTCCAAACTACCCATTCAGTTTGTGTATTTGCGTCCAATCAGACAGACCTATGCTGTGCAAAGTTGTTGGCAGATTTAAAGCAGATTATACAATCAGAATGTAACATGTGTATTGAGTTTAGATGGTGGTCAGTCTGCAGCTGCAGAATCCAACCAGACATTCTAGGAATTTTTCCGCTATTACCCGTCTCGCCGGCTTTGATGACAGTAGCAATGACATCGCTGTCCTCTTCTTAGCTGCACATAATTGCCAGGACAGATATGATTACATGTAATAGGTATGAATCATTATCTGGGATTAGAGGAATTTATTGATATATAAATATAGAAAGTTTGCCTGGATATTCAGCGCTGTGAATCACCTTTGTGAATCATCACACTGTCTGTCTCTATGTTAGCCTGTTAGTTAGCGAACAGTTACAGTCAAACCAGTCTGTGATCAACTAATTCTATTCCTAGTTCTATTCTTTTACTTTACCTGAAGGTCAAAATCTGGGTATTTTTTTTTTTCTGTTTTGGGTGGAAAAAGGAAAGGTTTTATTGCTATCCGCCCTTCTTGGGGGGATCCCTTCTCATTTTCAAGTCGGACAGTTGCCATTGTGGTCAGTGGTATTGTAAATGGGAAATTCTCCCCAATGAGGGCACTGGGAGAACTCAAATTGGTACCCAGGAATTTAGACTCTGTTCGCATTTATGCACTTAAATGCACACACATTACTAAATGTGTTACCATTCAATTGATTTTTGTAGCACACAGGCCTTTGGGTACTCATGTAACCCATACAACATATATGCAATGCAGTTGGTCATAGAAATAGTTCAAATATCATCCATCAACGTATGTTGAGGAGCCCAAAGAAGCCAATAGAAACAAATATATGAGACCTATGATTTCATGCACTTCAAACACATAGTTACCTGGGACCCCTGGTATCAGGTCATGTCCTCTTGGCAACTAAATTTATACAAAAGGAGATTTTTAACACTTCCCTAGATACTGAGCAGATCATTAAAAAATAAATAATGAATTATGAAAACACATAAAACCTTTGGCTTCCAGACCATTAACTACCTACCAGTTGTTTGGTATACACGAGTATCTTGTGTTCCAAGCTTAGCTGCCTACCCACCACATGGTTGAGACATGTATGGTCCTATACACAGGGTAGTAAGACTTTCTGTTCAGGTGTCCTGGATTTTCTATATACTAACAATTTTGGACCTGCCTGCATCACACTATGTGAAGGTCTTCTGCCTTGCATTATATCCTCTGCTTTTTAAACCCAGCCTGTCCTGGGAATCGTCCATGACTCTGTTGGCTGTAACGTATTCCTTCCATGCCTAAGGTATTTTTTTGTTGAGGTCTTGCATTGACTTTATGGGCCAGGTCACCCACTGAATCACTGACATTGATCTTAGATGTCACTATTCAAGACCTGTCAGCAGGTGTCAGCATGACCTTCAATAGACAGTAAGAAAAGGATTTTACTGCAGGGATGTTCCTAGAAAAATCCTTTTAATTCCCTTGCAATATGTGTTAGAATTTGCTAGTACATTCTCTAGAACAGCATGTCTCTTTGCATACCATAGCCCTCTTCTCTTCCGGAAGTGTCCCATGTGCTGGTCCAGCTCCTCTGTCCATCCCCTTACCATCCCACATAACCTTTACTTTAGTCACTGGGAAATTAGCTGAGGCTGCTGACATGGTGATGGTGCCCAGCAACAGTTTCAGGATTTTGGTCATCTACATAAAGAAGGCTTTTATAGGTAAATAATATGCATAATGCAAGTTTAATTCACATATGTGTGGATGTGTCCATATAGTGATGTGTTTTTGTTTTTGTTGCAGGACTGGAGAGGGACAAGTTTGATAATAAGACGGTGTCCTTCGAGGAGCACATCATGGTGGAGCATTGCATGTGGCATTACCTCTACTTTATCGTACTCATCAAGGTGAAGGACCCGACAGAGTACACAGGCCCAGAAAGCTTTGTGGCTAAAATGATTGCTGTAAGTACTTTAGACTTTTGTTTCATCTTAATTCTGTAGAAGGTATGTCACCTTAAAGTAAGGCTATATAGAGTGGTCATTCACTATTATACATGGTAGAGCTGTGTAATGCTCAGAAGTGCATAGACAGAAATACAAATCCTATGACAGGTAATGCAGCCCTCATACATGTGTTTTATCTGTGGATTTAGCTGTTTGCCTGGAGTTAAGCTTTAATCTTGCCACTAGCAAATAAATACCGATTATGCAAGACAAATAAAACTTCAGTGTAATCACGGGCTCCGAGTTTTTTTTGGTTGTCGTACTGACCCAGTTTACGGCGACTTGGAGAAACTTCACAGATTGCCTGTCCTACAAGGCGTAAATGTCTTTTCTGGCAGGTTCCTATAATTGTGTCGTGTAGGAGGGAGACATATGAACAGCCAGATTCTACTCAGCTAATTATATTTAAAGACTGATGCGACCCCTTGTCACATTATGAGTAACTGCAATTATGGTAAACCGCACTTGAAAACGGCGGGCAGAATTGTCTGTGTCAATGGCACAACGCGCATTCAACAGAAATTAAAAAAAATAAATTGATATTAAAATCAGCCACTGTCTGCAATTAGCAAATTTTAGTTTTTAATGGCCTATTATTTGTTGTATCAGGCATTTAAAACATAACCTGATTAGAATTTTGGAGAAAACTGTCAATAATAGTCAAAAGTTGATTCAGCAAAGCTTTGTAACCCTTAAAACACAATGAGACATTCCCTCAAACATTCCCCACTGGAGAATCATTTACTCCCATTGAAACACATTGACCTGGAGGATCCTCCCCCAGGGAATGTTTGAGGGAATGTCTGATTCCCTGCATTGTAAATAGGAATGTGTGTATAAAGAGGAAATGTGTTGAATGATTTGGGTAATTATTGAACTCTGAAAACTTAGGACATGTGGCATAACAGCATTACAGTGGGATAAATAAGCTTGCAGCAAAAGTATTTTTTTTTTTAATCTTTGATGGGCTTTAATTTTTGTGTGTTTTGGTTTAAAGCATTAGTATGTCTCCCATCCATGCAGCACTGTCACTTAATTTTAAAAGATTCCCAGTATATAACGCCATTTGCAGGTGTCTTCTAGTGGGTCACATGACAAGAGTGATCTTCTTCATCCTCTAGCAGTGAAAGGTTCTCAATACTGCACTCGCATTGTGCCCTTGAAGTGGGTAAATCATAAAGACTGCAGATTATTATTATTATTTGTATTATTATTATTATAATTAATAAACAGGATGTATATAGTGCTAACATATTACGTAGCGCTGTACATTAAATAGGGGTTGCAAATGACAGACGAATATAGACAGTGACACAGGAGGAGTGGACCTTGCCCCAAAGAGTTTACAATATAGGAGGTGGGGGAAGTATCACACAGATTGGAAATAAAAGTTGTTTCTGAGGATTTGAAATGGCAAAGAAGCACATGAAGTGAATGTCAAAGGCACAGGTGTTTCCCTGTAACATGTTTGTTCAGGATAAATTGCTACAGCGCTTTCACATGAGTTCTCGGTATCCCATGGGATGAGTGTATGTTGGATCACAAGCTCTGGGTCTTCTCTTCCGCCCTTATAATTTAAGGTGACAAGGTATAATCTCAGGTTGTCTCAGGTGTCTTGTATATGATTTGCATTGATAAAATCTCTCGATATATAGCACCAATACTTAGCATGCTGCAATTAATATTATATCTGATGCTAGGTGGACTCTAAGGTTTTTCATCCTGGAACAGAGTTCCAGGGAGGCCAAGGGTTACAGATAAAGTTTACCTTTTCAGATGATAAACTATGCGTCAAGTGTTATATTAGTTGCTGTGAAAGTAAAATGTATTCTGTATAACAGCATTGCTTTACCATCACTGCATTTTACATCAAGCCAGGCTTTGAATATATTGTTACTCATCTCCTGGGATTGTAAACTTTGGCTGCCTGGTTTTCAAGTACAGCCGATCAGATCGTTGAGATTTTCTGCAAATTTCCTGTAAAGAAAAGAGTCTGCAGGCCCTTACTGTACCAAAGAGCAAAGTCTGTTCTTCCATGGTACCAGCATGATCTTGTCATGACATACTGCAGTTTCTGCAACAAACAGTTTTCCCCAGAACTCTTGCGGTTTAAACGCATCGGTACCTTTAAATACATTTTAAAAGGCTTTTTGTTTCAATCATCATGAATGTGGGGAAAATCTTTGTATATTGAGAAATACACACTTTCAAAATCCTGTGAATACTTATAATAATAATAATACGTATAATCTGCCAAAGACATCACTAAAATACATGTAAGGGAGTTTATCGGCCAAAGGATTTGTATTGTTGTCTACACACTCCTGAGAATTACTCTTTGCTCTTTGACACAACAGGCAGGTCATGAGACCTGTTTCAATGCAGTGGTGGGCCAGCTGCAATTCATATTTAGGATTCCTTTGGGGGCCAAAAAAAGGACATTGCGGGCCAGAGTTTGACACCCCTATTGTACAGGGACTGGAACAGGAATTAAGGCTGCTTCCAATCAAACTCAGATACTTTACTGTAAAAGTGTAAAATACATGGGGGTGTGTTATCTGATACAGAGATTCAGCCTTAGCTAGACTGAAGCAAAAGGTGGTAGCCCAGGGCTAAATGGTTGGCTTGCTTTCTTTATTGGTTAGGGTTGAAGGAAAACGAATCCCAAAAATCCTGAAAAAATTGCAGCACACCAGTCCTCAAGTATGGTGGATGCATTCATTTTCTTTTTTCAGGCTACTATTTTCAGAAAGAACAGAAAAATACCTGTTGATCACTTGTCACTTCCTGTAGGCCGACCTAAAATACATTATTTTGTTACTGTATTTTGGAACTTTCAGGAGTTTATTTATGCAGATTTAAAAACCTACTGAATAGCCAATATTAGAGAACTTGTACCATTTACTTTTTTTGTTGGATGATCAGCACATTTGCTACATTTGCATTGGCAGTCTGCCTTCATTCTGTTTGGCCTCTGGTGCCTGATAGGAAATATTTATTCCTGCTGCTGTTCTCTCCAGCTAACTGGTGCTATTTAGACGTCTTTAAAGTGGCCGGAAATCTTGAAGGTTTTTGTAGTAGCAGCCGCCAAGCCCCCATTAATCCCTGTATCTCAAAGCATTGTTGATCAATGAATTATTGAAGTTTACAACTCAGGCACTGTGTTCTGTGACACCAGATCTTGGTATGCTGCCAACCTTTTAATGTAAACAACTAATAGCTGTTTCTAAGTTGTTTGAAACCAACCATTCACACCATTATGTTATGATATATATGATATTGTGCAATAATAAAACTGCACATTGGTTTATTTCTTCATTATTGGTACCTAAATGCACTGCAATAAAATGCAGCCTGCAAGATTTCATTTGTGTGTTGTTAACACCTAGAGTCTATGAACATCTTTGAGAATGAATAACTGCACGTTAAAAGTATCCAGAGAGGTCAGAGACGGCTTTTTTAAAGAATTTTGTACCACGTGCTATGAATATCAAAATGGCTATAGTTGTTTACTTTGCTGCAGGAAGCACAGATCACTAAATTTCTTTAGGAAACATCAATATTATGTTGTTCATAATGTGAATTTTAAGGCTAGGTGTTCCAAGAGCTTCCTTCCAGTTCTCAGGAGGTTTGCACAGCATAGAATAAAGTGACAAGAAGTCAGGTGTGCCAACCAGTAGCAGTTTGCCAATTGATCATTTTTGTTAACTGGGTATTCTCACCCACATGGAACAAACCCTTTGCACCAGTTACTGGGACCAGGCTGCCTTATACCATGGTTCCTTCCAAGGTAGAGAAGCTGGGAAACTTGGTGTTTATACCTAAAAAATGTATATGGGGAGAGTACAAATAGCACTACCATGGCAGACACCAGTTAGGTAATGCCAATATGTTCTTCACCTTTTATGTCCCCAGGACGGGACAAGGTACCACGTTTTACCTGCATGCACAGTCTGAAGCTACAGCTGAAGGCTTGGATGACTTAAAGCTCCCAGAAGGCAGCTCCTCTAGCAGAGGTCTAAGTGTAGTTCATCCTAGATATGCCATGTAATATTTTATCTAAGTAACTTTTACACAGTAATCGAAAGCACAGAAATTAGAGGTTACATAGCAAAGCGGCCATAAAACAATTTTCACTCCAGAGCCCACAATATCCTCACGTGCAGCTAAAACCTGATGTTTATAGCCCATCCACTGTGGATTCCTGACTCTCCGATGAAGATAAACTTTGTCACACAGCCTTATCTGTCCCTGAGCAGGTGTGTCACACGTGGACAGAGCAGTGACGTCTGGAAACAGTGTTTATGCAATTCCATTGTAAAGATTATTTCTTGTCCAACTTGTTGCTCAACACAGAGATCATTCCGAGCACTTATTCAGAATTTCATCTTGGGGTACGGTGTAATATCAGTTATTGCATTGATAGGTGCCAATCCACTAAACGATAATGGTTCCAATGAAAACATTAACTAAAGTTTTGTTTTATCCATGGTTTGTTTACTGTTGTTGTTACTTGATACATACAGTATATATATATATATATATATATATATATATATATATATATATAATATTATTGCACATGCTTTGTTCCTTATAATGGACCTAACATCAAACTTTTGCAAACATACCAAGCAATGTGTTATACTTAGTATGATACTTCCAGATATTTGCAATTTATTATTATGACCGGCTTAAAGTGGACCTTTTAGTAACTTTTTAGGTCTGCATTCAAACATTCTTGACATTTCAAATTACATGGCAAAGAAATTATTTTTCTACAAATGTTTCACTTTTTAATATTAAAAAGCCATACTTAAGTAGAACTAAACCCAGTGGATACTCACATGCCTTTGTTCCATCACAAGAACCTCCATCTTCTTCCTTCTTCTCTTTCTCATTCCTATCTTGATTGGCCAGGACAGGATGACATAACTCCAAAGCAGGCACGTGGAAGTTGATTCAGTCCTGGCACCCATAAGGGAAACCGGAATGTGCGCGGTATCCTGTCAACCAATATTTAACAGCTTGGACAGTGATCAGGCAGGTAAGAATACTTATTGCAGAAGGGACATTGCTTAACCCTTTCTGCAATAAAGCCATTCCTGATTCCACATTTTCAAAGTGGAACATTAATGACTTTTCCTAGGGTGGTAAGGCACTATCAGTCTGCTGCAGACAGAGGTAGCATTTCCTCAGTCTTCTACCCCTAAGTTATCAGAGTTTAATATTGTAACGTAAGGTTTATGTCAGACAATACCTGCACATCCCCAGGATTCAAATGATTTCCTTTGAACCATCAAAGTCAAACAACAAGTTGGTGACCCTGGATAATGCATCAACAGAGATGTTTTCATCCTTCTACAATAATGAGCAAATGAAGGCATTGTCAGGGAAATTATTGTAATGTGTGTGAGATATTAATAACTCGGAGTGTTATACTGACTCTGAAAAGTTTGTCTGATGTTAGGTTCACTTAACTTCTGGATCAATTAATAAAAAAAAAACTAATTATTAATAAAAAAAACTAATTTCAGTACTAATAGCAACCAGTCTGAACCCATCCTGGTCTTAGTTCTGTATAATGATTGGTTGCCAGTGGTCACAATGCTTTTTAACCTGCAATGTCTGTGGAATAAATGCACTGATAAACCACCTCTACTACCGTGGTGAATAGTTTCCACTCAGCAGGATGCATTCAGCCACAACCAGATGGAAATGTAACTCACAGAGCGGCAGAGAAGGTTAATGGGCTCATACAGTAATCTCCAGATTGTTCTCACATTTGGTTTATGAAATTGTTTGTTTAGTTTGAGAAACTCTCTTCTACTATTTATATCAATAGCATCTGCTCACAGAGCATAAACTCTGTCTTCTCTGCCAAAACTGCGTCACGTTCCTCATTCCGGAGGCTGGCTCACGTCATCTGGATTGTAACGTGAATCTGTATCGCAGGAAGGAGGAACACAAATCCTGTTTATAATAATTCTTACCTAGAAATGTTGGATATGCTTAAAGCTGAACTCTAGGTAGATATACAAGAGACAGAGCATGTAAGTAGTATTAGGTCATTTAATGTATTTGTTAAATGTGAGCAAAGGAAGCACCTGTACTAGGATTTTGCACAACAGAGCTCAAACAAGGGATGGTGGAAGCAGCCCAGGGTGCAGACCAGATTATGTCCAGAAATAGCATGCTGTTAGTAAATGAGAAAGGGGGTGACAGGTAGATGAGCAAATCACTGACTTACTTTAGTCTGAATTTAAAAGATGTCATAAGTCAGGCTAAGGACATCTAGCAACATAAATGGTGGAGCACTGACACTGGGCTTGATTTAATAAAGCTCTTCAAGGTTGGAGAAGACAGACTTTAAACAGTGAAGTGATCCAGCAAACCTGGAATGGATCCGGTCTACAATTAAAAACATTTGCTAACAAGTAGCAAATGACTTTTTGAGAAAATCCATTCCTGGTCTGCTGGATCACCCAAATAAATCAATGAAAGTGTAATATTAATAATAATAATTCTAATAATAATTCTCTCCAGCTTTGGAGAGCTTTAATAAATTAGGCCCCCTGTACTTACAGCCTTTCCTCAGTTCTCTAGTCCTCTAGTTAGACTAATGCTAGGCAGACTGGAAGAATGAGGACATCTTGTGGTGAAGAAGAGGTACTTAGGGGGGCACATTCAGATTAAAGGTGTGGATTGCATCCAGAGCCCTCCAGGCCATTAGGTTCTAGCCTCTGCATCCAAGGAGTTGCAGTAACTTAAAATGTACCTGCGGACAAAACTGGACAAACTTTCCAGAACCCTGGCAAGGGTTTAAATCAATCCCTATTTTATCCAAAATAAATAAAAGCTGGTACTTATTAAAAATAAGGATTTGTCAGGAGGCTGCAGGGAATACCCTGTTTAATCTGGCTGCAGGGTATCATGAGAAACATCTATAAACATAAAGCTGAGATTCATTATCAGGAGTAGATATTGTGTTGTGTAATTGCCCCTCTCATTGGGGTGTAGATCCACTATCACTGGACTCTAATGGGTTAATCTGCCATATCTGTGCCGTGTAGTTGCTGGACTTGTTCAGTAGACTATTCCAAGAAAATGGCTTCACTGCATAGATAATATCTTAAACCTGACACTTGTCACCAAATAAGTTTGCTGATCTTCCTCTGGGGTGTAGTAAGATCTCACTGATAAAAGTCCTCTCGGGAGTCATAGTGCTACAATTCAGCTGTAGCCAAGAATACAATATTCTTTCACTGGGACTGCAAAAAGGCATCAAGATATTTTGTATTTTTTGTACTTTTGTTCACCTTTTCTAAGTGGCATTTCCGGAACAAACCGTCTTTCTAGTTTAGAAGATTCCTACCTTGTTAATGGGGATCTTAATTATTTTAAAAGTTTGCAGTAAATTCTTAACATATCAGTATCATTCTTCAGAAAAACACCACCATTTAATATTAAGAAAAGTCAGGGTGGATCTTCACCTAAGATGATTCCATCAGTCCTAATGCCTCGCTCTATACCCTATACTCTATAGTTCAACTTACTTTACCAATACTGCAACAAGTCTGATCCTAGACAGAGAAGGGAGGGGTGGTTCTGCTGCTATGGGTTGTTATTCATTCATCTGATGGATTTTCATTGCCTTCTGAATGTGATAATATTTGTATTCTGAAGTCATGTTTCCCCGTTGCTATGAAATGCCCTTCAGGCACTAACCAATTTCTGGGTAATGGAGGAATGTCATAGTCCCCTGATCTCAGGTCATGCATTGGCGCTGTTGAATTCTGACCCTGAGCCCCCCTAGTTGGTGCCACATATCTCTACCTGGTAAAAGTGTTTCTAGGAGTCCTAGTTGGCTGCCCTAACTGCCGAATTAAAGAGATCATCCTATTGACAAATAGCGTGCTACCCTGAAACTTAGGTCTTGAGTTATTTAGGATCCCAAAAGCATTATGGATTTTTTGTTTCAGAAAAAGTGTTTTAAACTATTGTTGTCCCTGGCTATATTCCACATTATAAAAGGGGCAACAATGGCTGGTGACCTTGTTTATAGGGACTTTTTTTGAAGTACAATTGGAATATCAATTAATTTCCCACTTTCAACTGTCAGGCTCTTCTCTCCGCTCAGTCCTTCCTATGACCAATCCTTCTCAAACATTATGACCTAAGACTCTTCATATAGATCTTTAAACCAATTAGGTGAACCCTACCGTATTGGGGAATTGGGAGCCTGCAACTTGGTTATAATGCCATGTGAAAACCTATTTGTTATATATCTATGTTTTCCATACACATATGCAGCATATGCAACATCAAAACAGCTCTTTTCCCATTTGAACTTTGAGGAACAGGACCTCTTCTTTTTTTGCTTTAGATGGCAACATCAGAGTCACCACTGACAGGAGGAATATTCATTTACCTTAGTGGAAGAAGTTCCAGAAGATATTTCTCATTGAAGGTTTTGAAAGTTTCAAAAGTACATCAATCCCCTGGCCTGGATAGGGTGGACAGAAGTTTTGAAGAGTGTAGAAAATCCTTCTGTAAGATCCCCATCGGGTAGATCAGTGGCTGAATGAATTCTGCATTGCTGGATCACCCTATTTATCTTGTCTACCATTGTCGTATAATCTCCTCCACCATACAGACATAAGAACTCCAATGCTTTGCATTCTTCAATACACTGCATATTAGCTCATTGTTGAGATCTCCTTAGGAATAAGATCTTCTGTTTTTGGTTAGCTTCACCACAGTACTGTCCGTGTCAGTCAGGCCAGCACTGCAACAGAAGTCCTCATGGCTCACACTCAGCTTGTTCCCTGCGATCACTTGGGATCTTGCCTCAATTCAGATACTTTTGCTGTTACTTGGGTGGTTGTGCTTGTTCTTGATGTATTTTGGAATTGATGTACTTGTTTGGATTCCGAGTTTGAACTTTTCAGATGTGGACCTAGCAGCTTTCATCAGGTGTTTACTGTGTATTCTTTATTATTTTTCCATATCTCTGCATGGTCATTGTAGTTTTGGTGGCCCTGGGCTCTTCTGTCTGTTTTCCATTGTGCCTGTGATCATGCTTTTGAACACCTAGGAGAGTATCCTTTCCCGGTCCCAGTTTTGGCCGACAGGTGGCTGGTTTTGCAGGCAGATTTTCTGTTGGTTTTCTGTGACCCCCTTCCACCATTGGTAGACACAGGTCTCCCATCCCGCTCCTGCATCCCGATCATGCTTTTGGTACTGCTTTGCTAGAAAAATTAGTCCAAACTTATATCTCTCAGTGTACACTAGCCTGTAATAAACAGATTTTAAAGTATTATTTTTACAGAAATATTTGCATTTTTCATTATTTTTCTTTAAACTTTCTAGAACATTTGAGTATTACAGGAAGAGTCCATTCAATAGCAAAGCCCTCTCTTTCTCTGTGCTGACTCCCTAACATCCCAACAAGGGATAAGTAATGAATTTTGACTGGGGAAAAATTGACTTTCAAGGTTGAAATGGAAACTTCAAATGTCGCAGCAAAATTGTAACTTTTTGAAACTTTTTTTGTCTATGGCCGCTATCTTTTTTTCATTAGGTGCAAATCCTTTCAACAGAATATTGTCACTTATAGAAGCTTAAAAATAGACATTTCCCACTATATTTTAACTTTGATTTACAGAAAAGCTGCACATTTTTATCTGACATATCCAACAATTTTTGCGACAATACTGTGTTTTGAGGCCTTGTAATTAACTCAAAAATTTGGTGGCCATAGACTTTAGTACGATTTGCAGTCTAAGACAAAAAATTGGAAAAACAGATAAAAAAATACAATTCAGGTGATTTTACCAATCAGTACAATATACTTAACCTTTTATGTTAACTGATAAGGATTAAATGAAAGGCAATACTATGAAGTGTAACTTGAGTGACGGTCTGAGTCTGCTGTAGCGGCTTCTTCACATCCAAGATGGCGGCACCCACTGGCAGGATTTTTGCATGTGTACTCAAGGAAAGCTTTTGCCTCAAACATAAAACCATCATAAAAACATGAAATTATTATATATAGATGTAATACATCACATGTAAATATGTTGACACTATAAAACATACACAACAACAATAATATTAGTTCAGGACACAAACGATCAGAAGTATTTGGGTTTTGCACCATTCACTGAACAGATCTGTTGGTCTGAAATGGTAGTTTAATTTCCCCAAATGTTTGCATATAAATTGCAAATGTTACATTTGTCATACCAAAATAAATGAGTAGCCATTCACTGATCCCTAAGTTCAACAAAACACTGATATATAATTCTTTTCTTTTTTGTTGTACTCAGAGAAACTATTCATACATCTGCTCTGTTTTAGGGTTGACAGGTGCTCTATTCTAGTCTGGCAACCAATCAGAATAACCCACCGATGCTGCAGTAAGCTGGTTTCTAGCTGATTGATAAGGGTTCCCACTTACTAATGAAGCGTTCAAAAAGAGATTTTTCTCAGGCTGAACTGCTGTGTTGATTGATGCTGTGACTGCATTGTCCTGCTGGGGAACCAGTGTGAATAACGAATCTCCTCATTGCTCTTTTCCAGGAGAAGAACCTGGACTGGTTCCCTCGGATGCGGGCCATGTCCCTTGTCAGCAGTGAGGGTGAAAACGAGCAGAATGAGATCCGCAACCTACAGGAGAAGCTGGAGTCCACCATGGGCCTGGTGAAACAACTGTCCGGCCAGCTGGCAGAACTCAAGGAGCAGGTAGGTGCAGACAGACACCTGGCATATGACCAAGTTAATTCTAAAGCTTCACCCCGGCAAAAATAATGATTTAATATATGACATCAGTGGCGTAAACTGCCAGTGAAAAAAAGTGGGCTAACGTAAACGTAAAACATTTTTCTACCTTTCTGTCTGACATCATTCCAGTTATATACCTAATTGTTTTCAGTTTGTTTTTTTAGCTTTTCATGATGTAGTAAAAGATTAAAACCACCATCAGGTTTTTTTTAACTATTTGGGAAATCCACAGCCTATATTTGTCCTGGTAAACAAAGTGATGTGAAATCCAGTTTGGTGAGGGGAAATCTTCCAATGGTGACGCTGGTCTAAAAGGGGAATTACCCCCACCATGTAAGGGTTTCCTTTTGTTTTCTGTTGTTTCTCAGGGACTGGAAGTAAATGGGAAATACATGGGTGGAAAGCGACCACCAAACAAAATAATATCTGATTTAAATTTTTTTCTACATTATGCAAAACTGAAAACAAATGTCTGTTAAGTCTAGGTTTCCCTACAAATACGTGCTGGATTTTCCTGCTTTTGGCAAATGACAAAAAAATCATTTTATGGAGATGCTCTTGATAACAAGGTGAAAACAAAGTTTAGGTGATCCCCTACACCTCTAAAAATGATTCAAGTTCTTTAGAAGAAATTAACTTTTTTCTATTTCCTTTATTGGTCCCTGTACTTTAGAAGCACTTTACACCTGATAGCTAATCTGGATTAGTAGGATCTACCTGCTATGATTCTTGGCTCTGTTCCTATATACCTGGCAGGTTTGGGTGTTCCCATGCCCCTTTATGCATTCTGCTCTTTTTGTTACTTTTTCTATATTATAAAATATTTAAAAACAACAGCAAAGGTGGTTGGAGCCACTTACCATGAGCCCAGCAGTGCAGTGCTCAACCAGTGCAGGCATGTTTGGGAACCCAACATATTAGACAGAGCATTTGTTCAGGGATGATAAAGGATTCTCATACTGGGTACAGTAGGAGAGCAAATATTCGAACTTAGCACAGGGAGGGAGGAGACCCATCATAGCAGGCACAGTAGGTGTGCAGAACCAAGAACTTTCACTGGGATGATTGAAACAATTGGCACAGCAAGTCTACAGACCTGGGAAAGGTGCAGGGATAGAGGAGCCCATCATAATTGGCACATCGTGTGGCATACCTGAGACTCGGAAATCTCACCAGTAGAGTCCCCAGTACATAGAAGAGACTATTGCAAGGGTTTTTTTGTCCAACATCCTTTAAAAAGACTTTGACCCTGATTTATTAAAGTTCTCCAAGGCTGGAGAGAATACACTTTCAGAAGTGAAGCTGGGTGATCCATAAAACATGGAATGGATTTTTAAAAATCATTTGCTATTTGCTAGCAAATGTTTTGAATCCTGGACCAGATCCATTTCAGGTTTGCTGGATCACCCAGCTTCACTCTTGAAAATGTATTCTCTCCAGCCTTGGAGAACTTTCATAAATCAGGGCCTTTGAGCGCATTGGTCTTTCTCTGCCCCTTACAGACTTCAAAAAGGATTAATTACTTGTAAGTATGATTTTCCTATGGTTCTATTTAATATATAAAAAGCGTACTGAAGAACTCAATAAACTTTATTTCTGGATTTCCATTAAATGTAATACTTTTACCAAATACGAGGTTAATGTTTAAAATGGAGAGGAAGCATCTGCACAGTCAGATGTAGCCAAACAAGCTGACTAATAAGCACTAAATATATCCATACTGCGAACCTGCTGACCGGTGTGTTTATACACAGTGTGCCCAGAGACTCTGTACTAAACTTTGCCATGTATATGCGGCAACTTGACCTTGTTGCGATACGTGGGAGAGATTCAGGAACGGCTGTCTACAACCCACACATATTATCGAGTGTCTCTGTATCTCGAATGTCTGCAGAAAACGCATTCAATTTATAGGGGTCACCTATTCTTTTAATATAGGTCTTTCTACGGAGTACAATACTTTCTGTAACCATTGTTTTATTGCCCACCTGATGCACTAACATAATCAGCTGCCAGAACTTTTCACCAGTTAAAGGGAACCTGTGGTTTTAAAGCTTAGTTCAAGTCTGCCAAAAACAAATTAAATGAAGGTGTCCTGCACAAATGGTTGTGCCTTATTTATTAGCTAGGTCTGTCTGAAAATACATTTGGTCACATGATGTGGGAGCTTATGAGCAGAAGGAATATTCATTACAAACAAAAGCAAACTTTTTTTTTTTAATTTAGCAATACTGTTGTGCTCCCTGTTAATCTAAGTGTAGATTATTTTATTGACAGGTCCACCTAATGAAAAAAATACAGTTTCAGTCCAATGTAAGTCATGTGCAGAATTATGCACTTGAACTCCAACTCCACCCTTTTTATTTTCTATTTGATGGAGAGGAGAAGCCTTAGCCTCTGTCCATATTTCATTGCCATTGGTGGTCCTTTCTAGGAGAATTTTCCCTATTTTCTCTGCTGGCAGGAGGTGATGGGAAATCCTTCCAATGCCAGGCCTTTCAATGACAACTACTCCCCCAACCTCTTCCCTAGAGGCAAACCCATCAATCTCCTGCTTCTCCTTCCTCTGCCCTATAACTGGCTGGGGTGGGTTCAGATGAAGTGGATTGAATTATGGTTGTAATCATTTAACTGGGGAAACTGATGACTTTCAGTGGCAGAAAATTTGTACTTGGACTGAAGGCAAGTATTGCAGAAATGCTGTTTATTCTTCTTTAATGGGCTATATCTCTTGTACTGTAAGTTGTACTGTATGATAATCTAAAAATTAAAAAAGAATCTATTCCAATATAAAAGTTCTTTGATTTTTTTTTTTTTTTTTGTCCAGATGACCGAGCAGAGAAAAAACAAGCAGCGCCTGGGTTTTCTTGGCTCAGCTCCAACCCACGTGAACCATCACCTCTCTGCACATTGAGCCGTTGCAGACTGAAACATTGGCATGTGTGATCGGACGTAAAGTGGAGACAAATTGGTGGCCTTGATAAACAGATCTGAATCGCTTTGAGTTTGCATTACATGGTCTGTAAGCAGCAGGATCAGAGGTGTAACCATGAGACCGGTGACTGAACTGTTTTGTGAACTTTTCAAGTGGGATCACTTTATGTGCAAGATAGAGTCACTCTTTTAAAGGGAGTCTTATAGCGTAAACATTTTTTAAGAAAAGATCTATTTATAGTTTTTTTGTTATTTATGTACACGAGGGGCAGCCATATTTGTTCATTACATGAGCAGACTCTGCTTCCTAATGCACTATGATTGTGCCTTACTGCTCCTCTCAAGGCAAAACTGTGAGACTGCAGACCCCTTGAAAGAAATACATTTTCTCAGTAGCTTGTCCTGTAACTGGCCTTATCTCTGCGGTTCTTGAACAAGGCTGCTGTCTGAAAAAAAAAAGAATCTACAAATCCACCTGGCAAATACATGAAATTATGGAACAGGAAATATGTAAATGTGCCACAAAGACATCTACAGATGAACTTATTAAAAAAAAATCTGAATGTGTTCTATGCCAAGATATACTATGCTTTCCATTACAGGATTGTTTGCACTCGATTTAAAGGAACTTAGGCAGTCAGGAAATTCTGACAGCGCAGAGACTGAAAGCAGCTAAGCCTGACATCTTGTCAAAGTATCCTCCATGTTGTCTGTGCCTTATACACAGAGATAGTTCTTCATCTCATACCAGACTGTATCCAGGAAACATTTGTACAGATATAAGAGTCTCTTTTCTATGGATATTGAACGTTTCTTCCTAGGGTTTAGTCTCCAGATCTGTGCAGATGACTGCGTTGATTATGTGCTGTCTGACAACTTTAGAGGTAGAAGGGTCAGTCATCTATACAACGACGTTCTTCTTCTTTGAAGTGAAGGTTTTATTGTGTTAGGTAAACTGATGTCACTATAAAACAATGAAAGATCTCTACATGTAAACTGAAATTGAATCTTCAACTGTATTTTACAGTTCCTTTATCCACCTATCAATGATCAATGACTTCCCAATAATACTCTGCTCCCCCTATCCAGTTCTCTTCTTCTGCTCCTACCTCTATCTAACATTCCTCTTCTACAATGCTTTGCACTGCTAGAAGACTCTGCTGCTTCCCCATCTAACTTTCCTGTTCTGAAATACCATTCCTGGAGAGCTCTGCTCCTTCCTCTTCCTCTATCAAACATTCTTCTCCTGGCATTCTGCTCCTTCTTTTCTCAAACTCTCTTCCCCTAAAATGCTCTATACTGCTGGAAGACTCTGCACTCTCCTCTCTAACTCTCCTTCTCTGAAATACTCTGCTTTCTGGAGGACTCTTCTCCCTCCTCTATCTAATTTTCCTCTTCTAAAATACTCTGCACTGATCGGGGACTCTGCTGCTTCCTCATCCTCTATCTACTTCCTTTTCTGAGATACTCTGCTTTCTGGAGGAATCTGCCTGTTCCTCTTCCTCTCCTGGAATTCTGCTCCTTCTTCTCTCAAACTCTTCTCTCCTAAAATACTCTGTTCTCCTGCAAGATTCTGCTCCTACCTCTTTTTTAACTGTCCTTTCTTGAAATGCTTTCTGGAGGACTCTGCTCCCTCCTTTATCTATAACTCTTCTCTGTGCTACTCCCTCTTCCCTTCATTCTCCCTCTCTGAAATACAATGCTTTGATGGAGGACTCTTCCCCTTACCCTGTGTAACTCTCCTAAAATACTCTGCTTTGCTGGAGGACTCTGTCCCTTCATCTGTCTAACTCTTTCAAATTGCTGTGCTTTAATGGACTCTTCCTCTATCTAACTTTCCTTTTCTGGAATACTAAGCTTTTCTGGAGGACTCTTCTCTCCTGAAATACCCTTTGTTGCTAGTTGCTGGTGAATACTTCTCTTCTGGCCATGGCACTTGCCATTGGTTAAATCTTTCGTGCTTTATGATCATTAGATTAGAACTTTGTATCTGCATACTGTACATGAGAACCCCAATTTAGATGAACTCATAAGGGAAAAGTAACTGAGAATGTATTAGATGATATTTGTTGACTGGAACTTCCTATCTACAATAATAGAGCAGGAAGATATTTTTGCAGGAAATACTAAGATTTCAGGAAAAAAAAGTATGTTGACATCTGTCAATTTTTAATGTGTTTTTTTTCTGATCTGATATGTATAGAGGTTTTATAACCATTTTAACTGGACTGGCTATATCAGTATCATGAACAAAGAAGCAATATTTGTGCCTGTACATTTAGGCTGCCCTATGTGTTGCCCAAAACTTATAAGTGGCATTGCACTAACAAAGCTGCGTTTTATAAAATGAAATAAAAAGTATTTCTGTAGATGTCCGCCATGACTCTTCACTTTCCTGTTGCAAGTTATTTCAAAATCTAGACTTTTTCTCACCCATGATTGGATGATAAAAGTCAGCTTAGCAAATAAGTTGAAGTTGTGTTTAATTTTTAGTCAGCTTAACTTCATTCATTTTATTCCAGCGATTACATTGATTGGTTTATCTAGTGAAAAATTTATGCATTTGAATCATTTAGGTGTATGACCCGCTGGGGAGATTTCTCCATAAATCCTGCTGACAGTAATCAGGGGAGGCTGTCCCTCAAAGGAGCTCACAATCTAATGTCCCTTCATAGTCATATGTCACCACCACAGTCTTAAGGCCAATGTTTTGGGGGAAGCCAACTGATCTAACTGCATATATTGGTGATACCCCAAAACTGTCTGAACATTTACAAATCCTTTAGGCCAACAGTGGGAAGTCTGAAAAAAAAACACATCTTCTGACAAATATTTAGGTTTTTTGTTTTTTTAATAGTGTCCTTGAGCCATTCTTCTGATTATGTGATCAGTGTAAATATAGAAACAAAGCTCTGTATGACATAAAACTTTTAGCTCTCTAAAGCGCTTTCCCTCCCTCTTAGATCAGCTTTACCTTTGAAAAGTAGAAACTTGCTGTACTGTTGTTACCAGGAAACTGGAGAAACAAATCGTGTAAAATGTATTAGTGTGGTCAACGGAAACGTGTTTTCTGTCTACCAGTGTATTGCACCAGGAGAAAGTCTCAGCTTTCTTGAAATACAAGACAGACATTGTAGCAGACTGAAGAACATAAGTGCAATGATCTGACAGTGATGTAACTGTTATATCATACTCTGTGTAAGCGTTATCAGAGCTAAAAATACAATATTGTGCTTTGTGATGGAAGCACTGATCCCGGGAACAACGTGTGCTTCCTGTTTATTTTATTAGGCCAGGGTAAGGGGACATGGGAAACTTACTCTTTTTTTTTTTTTTTTTGTATGAAATGAGATAATTTAGGTTAGGAAGGAGCTCTGAGATAATTGATAGATCATAGTGACTTTCAACTCTGATACTTCAGGAAAGTTACTGTAAGAGCTCATTCATTGGTAGGGATTGGGATAAGGGTTGGGGACAAAGGTTTGGGTTAGGTGTTAAGGTGCCAACTACAACAGCTGAGGGTTAGGTAAATCAAATGTATACCTAGAGAACAATACGTTTGTTGTAGCTTCCCAGTCCATAGATGTACATTAGGTTCCTTGCATTCGTTTTTTTTCTGGTTTTTATCCCATTTTTTGCACCTGGCTATCCTACTCAAGGTAACGACGTTCACGTCTTGCATCTATGGATGAGCAGCGATGTCACTCAACAACAGGACTACAGACCTCTTTCTATTTCTATAGCATAGGGAAAAGATGTAGTTCAAATTGGGCCTCATTTATTAAAGTTCTGCAAGACTGGAGAAGATAGCAAACCTGGAATGGACCTGATCCATGATTGAAACGTGTTTACTAATTATTTATTTTTAAGAAATTAATTCCAGGTTTGCTGGATTATCCAGGTTCTCCCATGATAGTCTCTAGTCTTGGAGAGCTTTAATAAATCAGGCCAATAGAGAATCGATTGCAAAGCTAAACTTACTAGAGCATTTGATAGTCCATTACCTAGGACAGTCCCTTTTTCTCTTTGCACATCATAGCCCTCTCCTCTTCTTGAAGTGTCTTCTGGCTGTGCTGGCCCATCTCCTCTCTTAACCCTACATATCATTATATGTATCATTGAGGTGAGGAGCTTAGCTTACCGGGGCTCCTGACATCACATCTAAAATGACAGCGCATTATAATGGATTTTGGATGTCTAAATACAATAAATGCTCATATATTCTGATAGGAATAATTTTGTTGAAATGAATGCCAAACAGATGATGACAGGTTCACTTTAAACCTGTTCTTATTGTAAAAACCAAGTTGCAGCTTACACAGGGCAAAGGCTCTCATCCTGCCACCAAGTGATGACCCTCAGGCCTGGTAACCGGCTACTTTGGCAGGGCAAAGGTTTATATTCACTTTAGGGTTAGGGGTTATGGTTCAGGTAGCAGAAACGTTAAATGATTGTAGGCAGCCAGGAATGCTAAGGATAATTGGGGGAGCTTTGTTTGACTTTAAGAACCACATCTTCCCATGAAGTAGGTTTGTAACAATACAAAACCCCTGTTCCTATTACCTTATGTGCCAGCACCCTTTACCCCAGTCTACTAGCTAGTTTTTGTATCACAAGCAATGTCAGACTTCACTGGTGAACAGGCCATGTCCAGTCTGGGGGCAGATTGGCTAAATTAGTTCATTCAATCTGTATTGGTGCACCCAGAACCAAGTTGTAGGGAAATTTGAGTCTCTGCTCTGCGAGCAGTTTGGTTCGAGGACCGGGGAGAAGAGGAGACATTATTAGCATGTAAATGAATAAAAGAACTCATATTGCTTAGTATTCTGTAATGCAACTTCATGACCTCAAAGTCAATGTACCCCAGATTATTAAAGGAGAACAAACCTGACAGCTATGAAATGGCAAATCACCCCGGAGTTCTCTCTTACAGCTTTATAAGGATTTGGGATGGATGTGTGTTGAGTTTAACCCCTGCACTGCCAGGGCACACTCAGGTCAACGTGTCTGCATTGGCAGTAGATGTAGTTTGTAGAAGATGTGAAAATGCATTACTCATCCCCTGTCGGTCTGGGCTCAGCTGCCTGTTTATTCCTTGACATTGCTGCTCCTACCTTATAGAAACATTGATCGCCTGCTGTCTAGACATCTTTTCATGAAAGCAGCTTTGTCTGCGATCTTGCAAACACGCAGCAGCCTGTACGAATGGCCAGCGATCTCACGATTTTTTTACAAGAATTGAAAAGGTCTAAACTTTTCTTTTAGATGATTGCAGAGCACTCAAAGTTGTACGGTGGTTTGTAGGATTGCAGTATGCTGGGCATACACTGGTCAATAGGGGCATGACCAGGTAAAAAATTGATATCTCCCAGACCTGGATACCACTGCGCATCGACCAGACCTGATCAATGACTTTGCTCCCTCCGCTTTGACCACCAATAGTGGGAAGAGCGCCTTCTGATTAGATACATTATTGTTTATCAGAGGGGGAGCGACATTGATCAGGCAAATAATCTGAATCCCCTAATTATATTCAATAGCTATATTGATGAATTATTGATTGGGAATGCCTATTATCTCATAGACTTGCATTACATTAGATGTTGTTAGAGGTTAGAATTTTCTTCTCAATGGAAAAGGACTAGTCAGTGTACAACTATTCTCCAAGTACAAACACCCGCTGGGGTAGCTGAAGATGGGCCCACCCTTGCAGAGCACTGCATTGAGCTGTCCTGGTATTGGCCAATTTATGGTCAAAAAATGGGAGAGGCGTATCAAAAACCTATACAAGTTCTGTTTCCTTATATCCTACACAGTCTTTAGAGAAATATGCAGTAAAATCAAAAACAAGCAAAAAAATTACGCTCTCTGAAATGTATTCCTTTACTTTCCCTTGAAATGTTTGTTTTTCTCTTTTTGTGGTATATTAAGAAATGGAAATCTCCTGCAGCCTGTTTAGTCCATTTCCTAAATGCGCCCCATCGATGGCTGCATAGCATTTCCCAAGTTTCTTTCTAATGATAACAGTGGACCGTATTTGTGCAATTCCGTGAAATCAAAACCCAGTGCAACAAGGTGATAATACAAAAGCACATTTGGACAGTTGGTAAGTATGATTTTTTCTATGTGTTTATATTAAAATGTGATTGATGCAATTATGACTTCCATGAGCAAGGCAGCCGCAAGCACATCTCACCCACACAAGAAGCATGGCTATGATGAAACACGTAGTCTCTCCCACATACACACACTGAGTGGGAGATCTGTCCAGGAAATGTTCTTCCTTTTCTGGAGAAGATCTCGAGACAATGTGACATATTCAGAGTGTCTTCTGGCCCATACGTGACCCGTCTGACTGCAGATCCAGATGTTTTCACATATTACTGGAATCTTCATTTCAAAGAAACCGCAAGCTGGATTAGTAAAGTCTCATTCCACATGGATTCCGCAGAGCTGGACATGAGGAAGGTACCTGGCTCTGTCTCCCTAGGCATGATGGGACCAAACTGAGATGACAAGGCTGAAAAACATGGGTCCTGGTGCTGGGAATATTTGAATCTATAACAAAAAATGTGTGACAGCCCCATTCATATACTGGATGGCTAATTGTTAAAAACAAAGTAAAAATGGTAACCGTTCAGATAAAGTTATAATTCACTGAAGAGTGGTGCATATGGACAGGTTGTAGGACAATACAGTACAACGGTCTGCTGGATCACCCAGGTTCTCCCAAGAAAGTCTATCTTCTCCTGCCTTGGAGAGGTTTGATAAGTCAGACCCTGGTGTTCAGTATATGTAATGTACAGGGGACTCCAGAATAGGAAGATGAGAAGACGGTCAGAAATTGTGGACATTCTACAAGCCGGAGCCATGCTGCAGAAGACAGAGGCGATGTTACCTAAGGGTATATTAAATCATGACTATTACTCCTTTACAAGTTTGTGCTTCCACTCCTCCTACAGACTGCTAGGGTCCTGGGGTTGCAAACCATGGATGGTTTTAGATGCATGGGGTCCTTCTGAACTATAAAATAGGGGCCCCCACAGCATTACATCTTTCTGTCGTTTTTTCAATTCAGAACTTTGTACAATTGCCCACAACAACGCGGTGACTCAGATGTTAGCACTCTGGCCTTTGCAGCACTAGGTTCCAGGTTCCAATCTCTAGCAGGACACTATCTGCATGGTATTTGCATGTTCTTGTTTTTGCATGGGTTTCCCTCCATGTTCCAGAAACATGCAGTTAGAATAATTGATTACCCCCCAAAATTTTCCTAAGACAAATGACTATGGTAGGGATATTAGATTGTGAGCTCCTTTGAGGGACAGCTAGTGACATGTCTATGGACTTTGTAAAGTGCAGTGTAGACCGTCATCGCTATATAAATAGTGTATAATAAAAAATAATAAATATAAGTACTAAAGGGTCACATGTGGCCCTCCAGCTGCAGGTTAGACACAGGACCTGACCATTCCCCGTAAATCCCAATATTTCAGCATCCTCATATGCTGAATATATAGTTTTATAGTTTTATTCCTCTCTTTTTTTCTGGTGTTTTCGCCCATTTGAGCGGCTGCCTTGTATTCAGACAGTTCATTATACAGGGGCGACATGACGCCGTACAAGAATTAGAAGTCATAGCTACATGAGCAGACTTTAGGCCAATGTGCAGTCCTTGGCTGCATCCTAAGTGACCTATTTTCTGGTCTTATGAATCGTTTCTTGGCTATCTCTGTGATACGGGAGAAAATGAGCACACTGTGGTATGAATCACACAGCCTGCCCTATAAACCTCCCTCTGTCATTTGTTATGGCGCTATGGCTTCCATGGCTCGGAATATCTCCTCATTAGCACATGACCTACAAGGCCCAAAATGCATCTGAGATCAGTGACTCCAGATCAGCCGGAATATATCATCTAAAATTAACCTTGCTTAATAAAAGCCACATTTTTCAAGAATCTTGAACTGGCTTTTTGTGGGTGACAAAGAAGACACCAGCCAGACCCTTTGGTTTAACATTCTACCTTATTGCAAAAGTTTTAATAAACGTGTCTCGTGGAAATAATGTCTAAAATAAAATCTGTTGCTGAGGAAGGTCCTGGGTGTGTTGCACAGTGCTACAGGTTATTAGAACACTATCTTGCATTTTGGAATGCGTGGAGTGGATGCCTTAGCATCGACTTTCACAAAAGTCAAAATTTGCATACTACCCGATGACCCTTCTTTGGGGGTTCCAATGTATCCTGCAAAGTGAAGGATATATTTATAAGTCTCATATAGTATAAAAAGATAGGTACTAAAAAGTACAAATAAAAATCTGGAAGGTAGCTGAAGTTGCACTAAAAGTGATATTGGTGTTTTTACCTTTTCTTATGGGTCTTTTTTATGCTGTTTCTCTGGATATTGTTCACTACTTCCTACTAGGAATGTCCTAACGTCCCAAAAACCCGGCTTCCTAGAATTGCCACTTTATTGGTCCCAACACATAAAAACAGATATTGGGTGATTTTTTATCCACCATCATCAACAATCAGCTTCTGATATCAGTTTCACCCGGACTAGACTTTGTCTTGTCTCTTCTCTCTCAGCACACAGGTGCCTTGTGTATCCACAGCCGCAGGAATTTGGCTCAGAGGACGGTGTGTGAGTGCCAAATTCCTTCTGCATGAGCCATAATGACACTTGTGAATGCTGGTGAAAGTTTTTCAACAAAATATTTACTATACAGGAGTTTTTATTGGTGCATAGTTTGATTTACTAGTTAGATAAGAACCGGTCTGGTTGAATTTCTTACATAATGTGACATTAAGACATTGGATTTAATAATTGAAGATTGTTATATGCGGTCTACATGTTCCTGCATTCCAGCAATGCCACCGAAACCGGACCAGGTGAAACTTTAAACATGCAGGCTGATGGTACAATATGTATCTGATTGTATGTCTTGTTCTCACCACAGCTGCATATAAACTTAATCCGACCCCTCATAGGGGAGCCTTAGTTTGTTCTCTATCACGGGATGATGTATCAGCTGACCAGTGGCCCTGGGCCCTATTCTTCAAGGTCAACAAACACATATGTCATATTTACCTTCTATCTGACCAGAGAATCACCAAACTTCATAGACAGGGCTGGATGTTTGTCATCTGCACCTCTTACTAAAGAAAATAAAAATCTCTCAGTTCCTGGACTTGAAAAATATTTATACGCAAGAGGAGTGGAGGTAAATTGTGCGAAGTGTGTCCTCTAAGAGCTGGGGAGGACAAAAGTCAAGGTGAACACAAATCCAATCTCCAGAAGGAGACAAATCCCAGATGGTCAATTTCTAGTTACTTAAACTTTAAAAAAAAACAAAAAAAAACATTACTGGACTTTTCAAGCATCACCTAATAAACCAATTTCTTTAAACCTCATATCACTAATAAAATCCTAAAATACATAAAAAGTACAACACATTTTGTAAAACATTTGGATGAATACATGAAACTGTATCAAATTAATCTCACTTGCATTTTGACGCGTTTCGCAGATTTTGGACATCATAAAATATTGGGTATATCATCCATTTTAAACCAATTAGGACTACTTATTCCTTTAACTCAGCAGGGGTAGGACTTAGGATCAAAGTCACAGAATAATGTTAAGCTCCACAGAAGCAACACAAATCTCTTGTATTTGGTGCATTGTAATGGGGGAAAAACTTAGAATATACTCCTTCCAAGTTTTTTATTATTCTGTTATATATTCTAATTAGTCTTCATGTCATTATTTCTTTCCATTCCTCCCCTCCTGTGTATGTCTGCTCCCTAATACTAGTTCTCTGCAGACAGCGTCCTGAACACCTTGTTGGCACATTGCCATCTCTCAGCCAATGGGCCCCAAAGGGATGTGGACTCCCTCAGATATGAACCTAGTCAACCCCCAGTTTTACCCCTCCTTCAAGCTGCATTACTTTTTCCAACATCTTATTCAAGGAGCCTCCGCAGATTTTCGGACACAGAGATGCCCTCATGAATTGGGCAGTTTAGAAACAATGTTTTACCAAATATTCAGGGCATCAAATGCAATGCACACTTGTGGGTGCAAACTTCAACATAATTCCACCAATTGCAAATATTTTCCAATTTCTCTAAACATAGATGGGGTATTTTTCCTGGGAACTTTCACATCATGCTATTTAACTCTATGGGCAGAACTTATACAACAGGTTGACCATACCAAGTGGAGAAACCATCCGTCCATATTATAGGAAATTCTTCTGTAGCCCAGGCTGAAACAGAAAACTCCTCAAGCAAGTGCATGTTATTTTGCAGTGTCACTCATGTTAGCTGGCATGCACTAACACAGTGTGATTAGGCCTGAATCTGTATTTATTCTGGGGGAGATGGCCAACAATGAAGCTGAATCTAAGAAAAAATCCTTTGATGTCAAAGTTAGATGTCAAATGTAGATCTAAACCCTTATCAGATGACTGGCTATCTACAGCACTTTGTATTATAAACAATTAGCATTTTTTCCCATAAAATTAGCTTTTCATTGGTGAGCTTTGCCAATACTAGGGGCCTATATGAAAAGGTGACAAGGCAGGAGCACAATTGGGAGGGAGTTGGCACCCTGTACCAAGAAGTGGCTGAACAAGGACCTCCATATTAGGATCAATCAATGTCAATGAAGGCTGCAGATTTAAAAAGACCAGAAACTAAAATTAGCATATGAGATTTTAATATTCTTATATCTATAAATTTCATAATTTACCTGTCAATACATACAGTACTAAGGGGCATTTTGGACGCCTACCTTTATAGGAACAACAGTATTTAAACTAGAATCCCCTTTAATCCAAACTATTAGGTATGGATAAGACCTCACTTGTTGTGCCACTCCCTAACAATTATATAACATTCCCTATCTATGTAGGACTGCCAGTAAATGTAAATAAACCACACATTTGGGAATTTGCTGAGATTATTTATATAAATCCACTTTGTGTGCATCAAACGCATTTAGAAACCCAAATATTATGTGATAGTAGTAGTAACATCATCATAACCAGGGCAGAGAGCAGAGATGAGGGTGGGACCTGTCCACCACCCACTAAAAACTGCCTACAAAAGACTATATACAAATGTAAATCAATTTTCATGTCATGTCAAACAAAACAAAAAAAAACAGAATATTAATCACTTCTATAGACAGTTTAAAAAATCCCCAGATTTCCCACAGAAGTGAACTAGGAAATGATCTTTGTGACAACATTTCGGTCATACAGGAACAGGTATTTCCAGCTGGTGAATAGAACAGATTTATTACAATCTTTCTATTTGGGAGAATACAATAAGAATGAACTCTTCTTAACACAGAACTGAACTCCAGGCAGATATACTTCTATGGCCCACAGATAAAAGGTTGTGAGAGCTTATGATTCCCATAAGGGATTGACAAAGATCACCATTTAAACTAAATTTATTTATTTGTAAGAAAAATAATGTAGGAATGGTGTAGATTTCCAATGATATCCAGGACCAACAAATTCAGGCCCTCAGCTGTTTTATGTGAAAAAGAACCCCAACATTATATCTCAGGGTCTGCAGGTAATTCTTACAACAGTTGTCCATGTGCATACATATATATAAATACCAATATAACCTCTATGAAAGGTGTGCAGGAAAAAACAAGTGCTGCCTAAAGAGAACATTACAGCATGACTACAGATGCCTTAGACCAGGGGTGTCAAATCTGACCCGCAACATCCTTTTTTTGGCCCCCAAAGGAATACTAAATATGAATTGCAGCTGGCCCGCCGCTGCATTGAAATATCGCCGCTACTAAAATTCCCGGCATCACTCGCGTCTATAGACCAGCGGCCTCTCGGCCTATGTGTGGCCCCACATTGGGAGTTCCAGCCACTCATAACATTAAGCCCTGAATTGGGCTGTTTTCTTGACGCAGGGATTTGTAGTAGCGGTGCAATTTCAGTTTCAAGTTTGGCCCGCGACTTTGTTTTTAATTTAAGCCCACTGTCTATTTGAGTTTGACGCCCCTGCCTTAGAGCATAGAGACAAGGCCTTCTGGAACAATGTGCCCCTGTCTGATGAGCCAAATAAAAAGCAGTTTGTCCATAGTAACAACACAAACCATACCCAAGTATGGCGGCTCAGGGGTTAGCACTCTGGCCTTTGCAGCACTGGATTCCAGGTTTGAATCCCAGCCAGGGCACTATCTGCATGGAGTTTGCAGGTTCTCTCCGTGTCTGCGTGGGTTCCTCCGGGTTCTCCAGTTTTCATCCCACATCCCAAAAACATGCAGTTGGCTTCTTCCCAAAAATTGACCTTAGACTACATTAATGACATATGGCTGAGGTAGGGACATTAGATTCTGAGCCTCTCTGAGGGACAGCTAGTGTAACGACTATGGACTTTGTACAGCACTATATAAAAACTGTGTATAAATTATAATAACAAAATCAAAGATGAGAAGAGTCTGAAAATAACCTTGAAGCAAAGCATGATGCTGGAAATGTCATGGTTTGGGATTGGACATTGACATATGAATTGTCCATGATATTAAAGTATGCTTGATGGGAATATGAGATAATCTGTCCAAAAGTTGAAATGGAAATGCCTACATGAAATACATTACACTACAAACCCACCAATAAATACTCCAAAGGTAGAAATGATGGGTTATGGGCTGGCTTAGTGAAAGTCCTATCTGAGACCCATCGAAATGTTAGAGTGGATTACACATGGGCAGGGAGTAAGTGGCAATGCCAGCTTATAGGAGTGTGTATACTTTTTCTACAGTACTATTACATCAATTGATACTTTTTTAAATAAATGAAAATACAAATTTTAGATGGACAAAAGTAGATAATATTTTCTACAATAATTAACTATTAGTTAAGAATTAATATTTGCTTTTTGCATTTTGCTTGAATTCAACTTTTAGGTACTGTACTGCAGTGTTTGTTACAATCAATATATTATTAGGTTTTGTTCTTTTTGGATAGAACAGGGAAGTGTTATAAACACTGTGTTCCATTTTTAGAGATTTTCCCTCACTTCCTGTTTCAATAAGAGTAGTCACACAAAAGTTTCTGACCCTTCCACATTTATGCAAAAAGATTTTATCTAAAAGTAAAAAATATTTTTAACTTTTTTCCATCTTAGATTTGGTGATCTGCAGTCCCTTCTTGCTTACATTATTATTATTAACAGTATTGATATAGTGCCAACATATTACGCAGCGCTGTATATTCAATAGGGGTTGCAAATGACAGACAGATACAGACAGTGACATAGGAGGAGAGGACCCTGCCCCGAAGAGCCTACAATCTAAGAGAAAATGCACTCCTGATGAATAAAATGGACTGTGACTGTGTAGAGTGTTAAAACAGTCATTTGTAGTCTCCATGAGCTTATATACAACTTTATTGGTTGGATTTACACCATCTTTAAGGACTTTTATCAATTTCACAACATAATGTTCTACTTAGTGATGGGGATCATTTTGTTAGCCCCCTCAAAAAACTGTATTAGGTTTTTTTTTACAAACTCCTATAGAACCCTGGTAGTGTAAACCACAGACCATTAAATGGAAAAAAACTTGATACATATTCCTATTATTAAATAAAAAATGATTTGACAGAACATGTGGTGTGTAAATGAAACACAATGAAGCATTTTCAATGGCTGCAGGACTGGGTGACATGGAATGAGGTATCTATAACTTACTTATATGAATAATAAAGTTATTAAATGAAAATCTGGAGCATTTCTTTTTCTGCTTTGCTGAGAACTGTACAGTTTTGGTTTTCACATCACCAGAACAAATAGAGAGGGTGAATGTTTCCAATGGGGAGACAGATAGCCATAAAGCCTTTACATAACTTTCAGGTATTAAAGTGGAACTCAACCCGTGATACCCCCTTGTCCCTGTTCCATCAAAGGGAACACCACCAACTTTATTATTCTTCTCTTCCTGAAAATGATCTTTAGCCATCTTCATTGGCTGGGCCGGGATGACATAACTTTTGCACAGGCGCACGCACCACAGTTCATTAATTCCCGGCACTCAGAAAGAAAGCCGGAATTGCTGGGTATTCCTGGCAACAAACACTGCGTAGCTCAGCAAAATTTGATAGCTGGGTTTTGCTCGGGAAAGTAAGAACAATTACTGAAGAAAGAACATCACCTGTCTCTTTCTGCAAAATCAACATTTATTCAAAGTGGGATCTTAGTTCTGCTTTAAGGAATCCCTGATATAATCATTATAGCCACAGGTCACAATATATCACCATGGTGGTCAGTAGGAAGAATGCCTCTTACATTGCAGGCCATTGGGAAGAATACCATCCTTACAGATAGCCAAAAAGATTATTGGTGTCAGTGGCAAGTAAATTGAGAAACACAAGTTGCTCATTGATCAAGGAATCCCTCAATCTAGACACCCATTTTAAACATATTTTGAGCTTTAGTGATACGATATAGCCCATTTCTGGACAAAAGTTAACCCTCCAACCACCCCGTCATACCCATGTTTTTTATTAGTAACCTTGGGAAATAAATCCAGGAACAGGCGACCACTGATCAAGCACTGCACGTGTGTCCACCCCAAATGGTCCCCTACAGTCCGCTTGGCCTGATGTAACTGCTGCGGACTCTTCTTATTCTTATGAGGGCTCTGCCCCTAAGAAGCCAACAAGATATGGGCATTCCAAGAAGGGCCCTTCCATCTAGTCTATGGACAAGCTGCATAAGCATGAGATGTTGCCAGCTCTGGTGAATGCATAGGCAGCACATCATAAGTTTCTACTGAATAGATAGGCTGCATTCTCAATGATATCACTGGTCTCTAGTGAATGGATAGGCTGTATTCAGATGCTCTCATTCCAAATGGTCCCCTACAGTCCCTTTATGCTAATGCTGCAGACTCCTCTCCTTGATTCTGGATTCTGCCTGTGGATAGCCAATAGGAAGGATTTATGTCATGCAGGTAGCAATGTGGACATCCCATGAAGCGCCCTCCTTCTAATAAATGGGTAGACTGCATACTATTTGATGTCATTGGTCTTCAGAACATGGATGGGTTATCACTGGGTTCTGGTGAACAGACGGGCCGTGTTCTCTGGGACAGTATTTCTTGACCTATTCAACATGGAGGAAACCTTGAAATAACTCTTAGATCTTAGGGAACCCCTGCTATAATTAATTTGTCTTTATATTATGGTTATCAATTGGAACAGATAGATAAAAATATCATTTATGTCACTTAAACTAACCGGAGTGTCACAAATTGCTCATTGCTGATGGAACCCCTAACAACCTTTGGAGGAACCCTGTTTGAGAAACTCTGTTGTGGGGTATCACCGAGCTGAGGTGAATATTTGGGCTGTATTCTCTGGAGTATCACCCGGCTCTGGTGAAAGGATAGGCTGCATTCTCTGGGGTATCACTCAGCTCTGGTGAATAGTTGGGCTGCATTCCCTGGGGTATTACACGGCTCTGGTGAATATTTGGCCTACATTCTCTGGGGTATCACCCAGCTCTGGTGAATGGATAGGTTGCAATCTCTGGGGTATCACCCGGCTCTGGTGAAAAGTTGGGCTGCATTCTCTGGGGTATTACCCAGCTCTGGTGAATATTTAGGTTGCATTCTCTGGAGTATCACCCGGCTCTGGTGAATGGATAGGTTGCAATCTGATATTAACTTGATCAGTTACTCTATACAGGAACTTTTACACAAGTGAATATAGAATAATACGAAGTCCAAATTTGTATTTTTTTTATCTTGATGAGCTGTGATATTGAGGTGACCTTTTCATCATCGCCGGTGTCACATCGAATTCTCAGGTCCTTTGCTCTCCCACGTATAGCTCGTATTCTGCTTGGAGACTATTTTAACACTCCTACGACTCCGAGCATTATCATCCCTCACTAGGAATACAGCAGCACCTGCCCACGGGCTTAGACAGCTGTTTGTTAGTGAGAGAGCCTCGAGTGACAGGGACTGGATAACCTTCTTCCTGCTGCAAAATAGAAAAATCCAGACAATTCTGTCACAGAGTGTTCTATTACCAATCATCTTCATGCTATTTCTTCATTCTCAGCATGATGGTTCTAACACCCCAATGTTCTTCCACAATGCACTGCAGTGCACAGTGTGCAACCAATAACATGATCTCAGCCTAAGCAAAGTTACAAGAGTGGAGCCAAAGAATGTTTTTTTTTTTTTATGTGAACTTTTTTGTTTAGTTTTGAACACAGCAGTCAAAGACTACAATCCCTGTCAGTTGTCCTGTTGAAGAAGTTTTCTCCACACTTCCTGTGAATTCCTTGAGAACTCTTGGATAATTGTCACTGGAACATTGGCCATTGAAAATCTGAAAAGTCTATATTGTACTGTTTTAGTGTTGTATTATTAAATAAATATATTTTTGTATTCATTTAAAATAAAAGTCTGTTGGGGGCATTAAATTCTACTCAAGTATTTCTTACCTCCAGGTTTTTTTATTTGGAAGAGTTGGAAATTGACCAAGAAGTGGCGGTTATCTTTGCATTTGACCTGATTCCAGTGGACTACACAACACAATGAACTTGTATGAGAATGAAAACCTTGTTTGAAGCAAACACAGGCCCTTAAAGTGGATACTTATGGCAGAAGAGACAGTCTAAAGCTACGTACACACTTCCAATAATTATCGTTGGAAACGAACAACCAAATCGTCTGAAAATCAGTCCCAAAAAAGGTGACCAACGACTGACCAACGAACGAGGATTGTTGTTGGCAATGAACGACCATCACGGCAGATCTGATTGGCCGACGATCGTTCGCTATCTATCGTGTGTACAGTCGTTCAGTGATCGTGCATGTTTCCGCAGTACACTTTCTCCTTTACATGTCACTCCCTGCATCTTTAAACGATTATATCTAGCGTGTGGACACTAATGGTGGATTATATTTGAACGATCGTATCGTTACAGCATGTGCAGAATTGTGCACAATACGATCGTTCAAATAAAACTGTGCATAATTGTTGATCTGTCGTAATCGTTAATTTTCTAACGATACTTATTGGAAGTGTGTACCTAGACTTTTCTGCCATAAATTCTGCCTGTTTGCACATTTTTCTGGGTGTGCGCCGAGCCACGTATGTGCAGCTTAGTCTACAGTCTCTGCACAATTCTGAAAAGACAATATGTAACAGCATGACCTTGTATTATTTGGGCCCAGCCAATCATGCAGCTGAAGACCCAAATTCAGATAAGACAGCACCAGAGGGGCATTGTATGGCACGAGGGGATTTCTTTGCAAGGTATTGTTTCCCTAATATACAAATATAAGTGGCACTGTAACTTAGAGTCTATCACTTGGGCCTTGCAGCACAAGAACCTCCTAGGTTTAGATCTCGGCTAGACAATCTCTTGCATGGTATTTGTATGTTTTTGTTTTTATGTAAGGTTTTCTCTGGATACTCCATTTTCCTACCACATCCAAAAACATACAGGTAGATTATTTTCTCCCCAAAACTAGACCTTAGACTTTGTTAGGGGCATTAGGCCGTATGCTCCTACGAGGGACAGTTAGTGGCATGATTGTATACATTGCTGCTATATGTTGCACTATATTATGGAAAAATGCTTCTGCAAAGCTTTTTCTTTGCTGGTTTAATTGCACTTTAATGATATAAGATGGCTCTTATCTGCTCACTCATTCAGGATTTGCCTTTCTGAAATATCTTTTTGGTAGCCCAACAAGCCAATGAATAGTGCTTGCACAGCAGGCTGACACCACTGCCACTATTGTCAGGATCTCTAAGTAAGACATTTGCAGAAAAATAAATAGTTTGCTTCAGAAAACTGTATATAGTGAACAGCAAATCTTTTAAAACTTTTTAGAGCCTCATGTGAGTATTAGCGGTGTCTCCCGCTCCCCCCGGGCCTGGATCTATTTTAGGGCTGTAACACAACACACAGCCTCCACATTGCCAGAGCTGGCAGCCAGCACGGTCTGATCACGTGAAGGAGACAAGCTGTGACAGAGGGCTCACTGCACACAAATATCCACTTCTCCATTCTGCACGTCCAAGTCAGCGCACAACAGCCAGGCGCGAGCTGGCACTAATCCCCAAACCAGCTCTAGTCAAAGGGAAACTTAACCGTCAACAGAACTGAACTGCGTCACAGCCAACAGCAATGGCAGAAAACAAGCCAGGAAAAAACATCACCAATTAAACATATACAATCTGAGCTTGTGCGTACGTGCACTGTTCACACGCCTGCATGCGTGGCTTTGGAAATGACAGCATGGTGTGTTGATGGGAAAGGTGGCCTATAATTGGTGCTATAATTGGTTCAGCATGGGGGCTCATTGCGCTGCCTAATATACTCACTGCCAGTAGAGCGAGCCTTTATATATCAGCATATTACAAAAACAGCCCAAAAAGTGTGGCATAATCAGCTCCTGAAAGTGCAGAAAAGGAAAAAATTGAAAGCAGAACTAATGTTCCACTTATAAATGTTTGATCAGGCAGGTCATTATTGCAGAAAGGGACAGGTGATGTGCAATAATCCATCTTACCTGCCTGATCGCTCTGGAGAACTGTCAAAAAAACAGGATACCCAGCAATGCTGGCTTCCCTTGTGTTTGCTGGGACTGAATGAACTCCCATGTGTGAGAGTCATGTCTTCCCGGCCTGGCCAATCAAGATGACCAAAAGGTCAAAAGGAGAAAAAAAAGGAAGTAGATGGCGGTGCCCAGGATGGAACCAGGACAGGTGAGTATAGCAAGATTTAGTGCCGCTTTAAAAGTACTTTTTAGCTTTATCTAGAATAGTTTGTATTGGTGTCTCTATCTCCTCTTTACTCGCACTGGAACAGGATAGAGGATATCTTTCAAAGGGGTCACTGGTCTTAGTGGTTTAATATGATGTATTCTCGTTTTGGAGAGATTTCTTCCAGAACAGTTTGCCAATCAAAACAAAAAGTTAGGGCAAATTTCTCCAGCGGAACTAGATAAATAACAAACAGGTTATTCCCACCTTTACATTTCCTATTACTGCCTTCATAGTTTTCTAGATTCTGCTAGCTCTTCATTGTCATTTACTTTTTCTTCTCTCTACTTTTATTCTCTCTTTGCGGTCTCGTTCTTTTCCTTCATTTTATTGGCAGCCCATCTACTCTATATATTTCCTCCCAGGTATTACCCCTACTTCTATTTCTCCCTTTTATTACATAATTATGTGTACTCACCTCCATAACTCTCCATCATATACAGAGACAACTACTGTCACCGTGAGTTTATTCACTATCATTTATTTTCTGGTTAGGCTCAGCTTCCCATATATGATGTACTGTTACTTGGACTATGTAATTCTTTCAATCTCTTTTATTTCACTCATTTATATACCTTTAACTCTTATACATACTTTATTAGATTCAATTAAGACTTTATATTATACTGTCCACACCAGTGTAACCTCATTGACTACTTGTTGCTCTCTAATGTATAAAATGTTATATGTGCTCAATATTGATATATCACTTACCTTAGCACAACTCATATTTTTTTCTTTTTTGATATAACACAAAATATTGTAATTCAAAAAATGTTTTCACTAACTTGTTTTTTTTTTTTAATTTGTGTTGTTACTAGTATATTTCAATGTTTTGCTAAACGTATCACTACCCCTGAGGAAGCCTACAACAGGCCAAACACGTCGGGTATGAACGTACACATTTGCAAACCTTATGCCTTTCAGGTTCACACTGGATTCTTTTGATTTGTTTCCAGTCCACTATTTTATAAGTAGTTGCATACTGTATAGTGCCATTTTCATGGCCATGAACGGCTTTCTTGCAGTTTCACTGTAAGAACCTTCGTTTTTTGTATTGTATTTTTGGGAAATGTACCAATAATACAAAAATATTGGTTTAAAAAAACTGTTGTGCTCGCTTTCTTTTTATGTGTTCTCATGTGGAACAAAGAGCACAGTTTTGCTATTAGTAATATACAGTACCTGCTGGTTCCCTGGATCCTGGATCTCCCAAAAATAGACTGTAATAGAATGTAGGCAGTGTTTGCTGGGATAATCTGGCTGTGCACAGCCTGTCTAGATGTTCCTAACACCACTATCCGTATCCATAAGATGCAGTACAGAGCAAGTTTGACAGCAAAACCCAACCGGCTGTGTGCCTGGGTCCCTCCGCCACTCTGTGATAATCCAAGTAGTGAGAGGAAAGCTAGAAAATGACTTAGTCTCTCAGATTTATGTTTAGACCTGCCTGGGGAGTCCTGTGTGACTCTTGGCGGCTAGCACCTTGCGAGCTGTTCAGTCATTCACATCGTAGGTGCTGCAAACTTGACAGCTGGTAGCAGTGAGCAATATTGTACTGCTCACTGTCACCCACATTCATTCTCTTTGGTGCTGCCATGGGTAAAAAAAACTATTTGAAACCCCCAAAAGCAGTGATTCACCGGCATGAGGAAGCAGTAACCACACCGCAACCTAACCAGCAGTTGGAACATAGCCTTAGGATTCACTTACTGCATTGGTGGCACAACAGGGACCTGTAAAATGTTAGGTAGGTGGTTTTGTTGTTTTGTCTGAGTGTATATCTAAAACACTGGGCCTCTTTTAAAGATAAAAAGGTGAACTATTACTGGTCCCCTGTTCATTGTAACGCATGGCATGCCTGATTTCCTTTGAATATTCACTGTTTTTTTTTTACATACAGTACTATATTCAGTCTGTAGTTCCCCTTTCCATGCCTGGCCCTGGTTTCGATAAGCATTACCTCTGCTCTCAGACAGGCCAGGATACAAAACAAGACAGAGAGAAGAGGATGTGAGAGTGTTTGTATTGTGACTCGTAGACACTTGGCACCCGCTTTCTGCTTTATTAAAATAACTTTTTCTGACCTCTCTTGCTCAGTGGCTTCCTCTTCCTCCGGCTTTGTTATAAGTGTAAAATACACAAAAAATGGATACAATTTTGCTGAATTCTTTTGTAGGTGTGGTACTGCTCACAGATTATTCTAACAAGGAAAAAACGCCAGTGAAATACAAAGGAACAGCCCTAGTTCACTTATGAATTTCTTTAGAAATCATAAAACAATGTGTTAGTTCTGCTAGAAATATCCGAAAGCTGTCTTTAACATGGACATAACATCAGATATGCACTGATCAGACAAAACAATAAAACCACCTGCCTAATATTCTGCTGCCAAATCAGCTCTGACTTGTTGAGGGCATGGACTCCGCAAGACCTCTGAAGGTGCCCAGTGGTATCTGGCACCAAGATGTTATCAGCAGATCCTTTAAATCTGAACTCCAGGCAAACTACATCCTCCCTCCCACCCCGTCTTACTAATTGCTGGATTTCAAGAGAAAACATTTTTACTCACCTAAGGTCATGTGTCACTCCAGTTTTAAGTCTTTTCCTTTTATTCCCTATTTAATGAACACTTTATTTTGGCAATCCGGCAAAGTAAATTCAGAAGCCAGGAAAGGTGTGACATAATCATAAAAAGGATTATTGGGCACAGCCATCCAACAACGATGGATCAACAGTCCTGCCCAAATGGAAACACCAATGACAAAGATTGGATGGTGAATCTAGATGAGTATATCTTTCTTCTGTAGGTAAGAAAAATAAAACCCCATTAGATGGGTTAAAGGGGAGGGGGGTAATCAGGACAGCCAGCTATCCACATCATTTAAAAGAAAATGGGACTTCCCAGACCAGGCCATCTTTTTCCACTGCTCCCTTAGTCATTTCTAATGCTTGCCCATTGTATGCCCTTTTGACCGTGGAACGGGGTCACTGGTCCCATACACAGCACATTGAAATCAGCTGTGTGTTCCGAAACATTTTCTATCAGGCCAGCATTACATTTTCCAGTTTTCTGCTACAGTAGCTCCTATGTGGTATTGGACCAGATGGGATAGACTTTGTTCTCAATGCACTTCAATGAACCTTAGTTCATGACCCAGTTTCACTATTAACCAATAGTCCTTACTTGGACCACATTTAGTGGGTATTAGCCCCCGCATAGCAGGGACACCCCACAAGTTTGGAGTTTGGTGGATGTTCTTACCAGTTGTGTGGCATCATAATTTAGCTCTTTTGAAATAAAAGTTGCTCAAAGCTATACACGTTCCTATTTTTCCTGTTTACAGCACATTTCTATTACATCAGTGGACTGGATGTTTGCATCATTTTAAAAACGATTTTGAGCTCTGGTCTTACCTGCACAGTCAATCTCCACAGACCACAGTTTAAGTCTTCTTTACTTTAGCCATAACCATGTAAAATACCCAATTGCCACGAAGCAGTTAAAGGAAACAAACTAATCTTTATTTTGTAAGTGCCTGGCTGCAAGGGTCAGATAAGAGTGACACCAGACTTAATCCTTTTCATATTGTGCAGTTTGACAGTTGAAATCTACAAAATCGTGACTCCTTTCCAGACTGTAAGAAAAAAAATCAGAAACAGTCACAGTCTGGGCATATTTTATCAGAACCAGAGAGGAAGAACCGGTTCTCTTTAGATAAAATAAACAAAAGATACCAGTATATTTTTATCTTTCCAGGAAATGATGTATGGAAGGTGAAGAACTCATGCTGGGTTAGTGAATTGGTATGATTCATCATACATAGAAATATTGCAGAAAGCCACGATTCAGTCCCATGAATGTATTTCTATGAAATTAAAATATCATTAACAGTAACATTTTCTTCATGCGTTTACTTGAAACTTTCCTTCTTCTCGATGGGGAAGTTACTAAATAAACGTTTTTATATGTAAAGCTAAAACTTTGGATAGCATGGGCATTGGTTAGCCCCGGTTTTTCCTTAATAAATTCTCCTAAAGAAGAGGTTTGCCCTCTCTTCCTGTCCCGCAGACTCATCAGGAAGGTAATGGAGTTATTTATAAAGTAAGGAAACATCCCCTTTAATGGTGGCTTATACGCAATAGCCGGTTATCTAACAACATTGCAAAAATCCCCTAACGTTCAACTTTGGTGTGTGTAATGTATAATTGTATAGTGTAACACCCCCAGGATCAAACAGAGAGCAAGTAAATCAAAAGAAAGTTGGGATATTTCATTATTTCACTTGATTGCTTGTGATCTATTGTACAATGGATAGTCCATTTGAAGTGCATGGGCAAAGGGAACCTAATATTTGTTCCTAAAACCAGATTTTCATTGCCAAGCATTCTTACACTTCACACCCCTTGACTTGTGCCACCACAATTTCTGATGAAGAGCCACTAATAAACCCTTAAAAAGCATTGGTTCTATGTTCAACCTTCTATCTTATTTAGTTTTTGGAATAAAATCTGCACTGGATTTATGGTTTGGTGCTTATTGCAAAATCAGTTTTATTCATAACATAACATGTTCTTAATTCAGGCTGTCTACCCAAATATTAAATACAATCACTTAAATCTAATTATGAGGCTTTAACCTCTCATTTTTCTATCCACTTTTTCTGGCTTTACATATACTACAAGATGCTTGCAGGACCCCCAGTCTACCTCCTTTAGTTTTGGATCAAAACTTTACTCCTATTCAACACTTCTCAAAAATCTGGCTACTTTTTTAGTGAGCTTCTTATAATGTAGCACAGGAGGCCTCAAACACACTCCCTGAACGATAAACTTGTAGAATTATATCATCGAATATTTTTATCACTGGTTCTCTTTAAAATATTTTTCCAGCTGGCAGAAACTGTGCAAAAATAGTGCTATAGAAAGTTTCAAATTCCAGCATTAGTGTTCTCTCCTATCAGAGGACTGCCAGGCGTGAGTCATGATTGATTGGCGTTAATTGCGGCTTTCGTTAATCTCTGGACCCTTCGCTTGTGAATGACACACTCTCAGGTCGAACTTCACGTGATTGGGATCTCGATTGAAGGCCTGCAGATATTCGGCCATCACGTGAGGATTAACCCCTACACCTTTGCAGCTGTGGATGACTAAATATAGAGATTTGTATAATCTTCTAACTCTAGTTTTACAGCATGGTGAAATATTGGCCAGTCCATATGCATATTCCCCAAAAATCCTCTGTCTGCTTTAAAAGTGTTTCTCTAGCACTCGTTTATTACTTTTAGATAGAGTGTGAAAGAAAGGGTTAAAACTTTTGCAAGTTTTGCCCCTTGTGTTACAGCTGGGGAGATTTGTTCACTCCTCTATTTATAATGGTGATTATTGTTACTGGGACAGAAAGAGAGCAGAAATCCAACATTTTATAATGATCACACTGAACAAAAGGTGAAAGGAAATCCTTTTGGGGGCCTGGGCCTGATTTATTAAAGCTCTCCAAGGCTGGAGAGAATACACTTTCATTAGTGAAGCTGGGTGATCCAGCAAAACTGGAATGGATTCCTTCAAAATCATTTGCTATTTGCTAGCAAATGTTTTGAATCCTGGACCAGATTCATTCCAGGTTTGCTGGATCACCCAGCTTCACTGATGAAAGTGTATTCTCTCCAGCCTTGGAGAGCTTTAATAAATCAGGCCCATTGTCTAGCTTGCTCTTCCAAGCCTGACAGCTTGGGGAGTATAGAAGGCGTTTAAACTATAAACCTCTTTTGAGCATCTGATAATTTTAGGTTGATCTAAACCCCCACAAATGCAATATTTTGAAGCTTGCCAGTTCTTAGATGAAGAGGTTGCAATAAAGTGTCTTTTTAGGACCCCCTTCTCCCAATGTAGTGGAGATGAGAACAAAAATATCAAATTATTTAGAAAAAAAGTTTTATTATCACTCAGCTTTTTTTTGCCCATCAAAGCCTTTGGTTGATGCTACCACCAAGTTGACCCAACCATGGTGGATGCCAATTTGTACACGTCAGAGCATAGATATGGCTTAGTTCACACTTTTCATGAGTAAATAAAATACATTATTTTGTTTTTAAATAAACATTTCATCTCCTAGTTTTAAACACCAGCATCACCATAATAATAAGGTTGCCATGTTTTGGGAAAATAGAAACTATTTTATAACTTTTTAATAAAATACGAAGCAAGTGCCATTTTTATTCACCAGGCCGGTAAAATATTAATTAGATGGCAACCTTACACTCAAATCTCTGCTAAATCTTTTCACTCACAGCCATAGTTATGTGAAATCACTCCAATTTACCAACCCTCTAGGTGCAACTTCCCTAGAAAAAGAGAGCTTGATTTAGAGATGTGTAAACATTAAAACCTCTTTTCAGTTTTACATTCAAGAAGCTTATATCACAAATGGCCATAAGTGTTAGTGGTCATCCAAGGCAGAATAAGGCATAAGTGAGCACCCAGCAACAGACGGCTCCCTTCCTGCAGGAACAGAACTGAAACGTCAGCCAAAAAGCTAATAGCTGGCTTAGGGTAGGTTACAATGGTATATTTTTGGTGGTCACAGGAAATGGTGGCATCTTATTACAAAAAAAGTTTGGATTTTTTTTTTTTCTTCTGCAACACGGTCCCAGACCATTTGCCCTGCTTGCAAAGCTTTTGTGTAAATATGACTTGACATCAGTTCTTGCAGGAAGGTAGAATTAGAGTTCTGAAGTCCTGTGTGCAGGATGCTTGCTATACTTTCTGTTGTGGGGTCTCTTTTGCAGGAGGACCTTGAAACCAGGTGCCCGCATAGAACACCTGGTAGCGATCCTTCCACATGATGAAACATGCGGCTAGGCAGACCAGGGCTAACAGAAGGTTCAGGGTAATCTGCAGAAGAACAAAGAGCTTGATGGTGGTGGTGACCACATCGCAGTTGGCCACAGTCTGGTAAAGGAAAGTGCGGCTCAGCGGGTCGGAAGGGTCCAGGGTGCACTGGCAGGACTCATCCACCATCTTGCAGGAGTATTTTGTGATTTGAGTGTAATGGTGAGCTGCGAAAGCAACAGCTAAGATGCAGATGACAATGCCAATGGCGCTCAGCAGGAAATACAGGAGCTGGAAAAAAAAAACAACAACAATTGTCTAATAAAAAAAAAATTGAACATTTGTTCAGCTTTTGCTGATGCTAACTAATAAAGTTTCTAATTGTATGGACTCAGGACTATGAACCTGGAGCAGAAGCAAGTCCACCATAGAGGAGAAGCAAGTCCTCTCTTTGGAGGTTGATGAGTTTGCTGGACCATTTTATAGCCCTTTATCCAGAACTGGAGCAAGATAATAATAAATGTCTTGTATGACCCATCCCACCTCTCCTGTAGAAACATTTAGCAAGATTGGCAAACACCATTCAGCTCCATTAAAAGCTCTTTTGGACTCTTTATTTACCACCTAATGATTTTAGTTTCAGCCAAGAGATTTAGGTAGACTTAAATGTCCATACCATAAAATATTTTTTTTACAGATTAGACCTTAGATTTTACATAAACATTGAATGTAATGGAATTAGGCTTTAATCAAAGCTTTGGTAACTGACTGGCACCACGTGTGGCACAGAATGCACAATACAATAGACTATTCTTTCTGTTCCTATATTCTGTACTTTGTAGGGGATCATAAAGTTGTATTATCCCTAAATGGTGAAGTGAATTCCACGCTCTGTAAAAAAAAAAAACTCCCCCTACATTTTAAGCACTGCAAAATTCCAATGATTTTATAATGTTGTAGGACATTAAACATGTAAAACAAATCACATTTTAGCCTGAAAATTACTTCTTGGATAGGATTTTATTACAAAGGTGACATTTTTTGGTCAACTGGTTTACTTACAAATCATTTCTTTTCAATGCCCCATAAGGGATATCTTTATACCTTTTAGTTAGATTGCCAGATTAAAGATTTAATTAACGACATAATCAAGGAACACCATCAAAATGTATTTAATTGACAGGAGTTTTTTTTTTAAGAAACCTGTCACAAGTGAAATAATTGCTCATTCCCTGGATTGTCATCCTGATCCTATAACATCTTTACAAGGGTGGCAGTGACCTAAATATTTAAATTCCCTCTGCCAGAGGAAGCATATTACTTACAAAAAATAAAGAGATCCTTAGGACCTCTTGGTAGTTCACTTCCAATCCTATGTGACCTTACTCTCAATAGGTCAATGGGCACAAAGCATTTTGGGGTCATCATGTCTCCACTTTGTTAAAAAGACTCTAAACGCAAGGGGACCTCCTTGTTCTTTTTGAGAACTAGTTATGAAGCATGAAAAAGTATTTGTAAGGATTTTATTTTGTTTATATTTTATAATTGTGGAAGATATTAAGGAGATTAAAAAGAAAACTGGTTTAATTTAATTGTTGTTAACTGAAACAAAAGGGAGAACTAGAAATATTAGGCTTAGGGGACAAACCCAGCCAATGAGCCCTTTCAAGATCGGGAAAGAATTCTGTGGGCTAAATAATGAATATAGTGACAGGTGGGTGTTTCTAAATCAGACATCAATCGGTTTATTCAGAATGATTGATGTCTGGTGAAATATCTCCACTTTGGGCCACCAGTCATACATTTATTCTTAGTACTGGTATGGGGGAAATGCCTCCTTGTACCCATGCCCTGTTTTCCCCTAAATGCGAGTATCTGAGGATGATTCATACACAAATTTACACAAAAAGCTTTGGATAAGATACTAGTGAAAGGATTTGATCCTCACTATTAAAGAAAAATCAATATACTCAACCAAACTAGAAATGGAAGAACAAAAAAATATTACTTCAACAAAAAATAGGTTTTATATTATTGTTCTGTTTGGGAAGGGCACACAGGTGCCTTCTGGATACAGAGAACAAAAATAACTTAATAATTAAACTTGGATAGAAATAAAGGAATGAGAGAACATCAGTGTATACAGTATTCAGGCAATATTTAGACTGTGGTGAGGTTATTTTATACTTGTATTTATAGAGCGCCAACATTAAACATAGCGCTTTACCAAATCTATTAACATATCACTAGCTGTCTCTTAAGGAGCTGACATTCTACTGTCCCCACCATGGTCATATGTCATAACCACATTCTAAGGACAATTTCGAGGAAAAGCCAATTAACCTAACTGCATGTTTTTGGAATGTGGGAGAAAACCAGAGTACCCAGAGGAAACCCATTCAAACACGGAGAGAACATATAAACTGCTGGTGCTAAGCTTTGAGAAAAGTGCTGCAGTGAGGTTGCTGCTTCCTCACACCCCTAAATCAAGTCATCATATGAGATGTTACATGTGATATTGATAGTTTTGTACCATTGGCTGCTGCCTACAGCAGTGCTAGCCATTGGGTACTGCTACTTCATGGCACCAACTTTTACAGCAGGAAAGTAAATATTTGCTCAAAGACCCATGCTACATTGGCAATTTTGTAGATGCTATAAGACCGCTCTGTCTAGGGTTTATGTTCTAGAGTTCAGTCTCTTCTACTGCTGCTTCCAAACTGGGAAATAGGAAAGGGTTACTTGGGGCCAACCAAGTATTATGCATTGGTTTGTGTTGACAAATATGATGCTGACCAGAGGGAAAAGCAGAAAGATGACCTCATCAGCCTGTTGCTGATCCTTCAGTTTCTAACCGGAGTCCGAGGAAAGGAAGGTGACCAAGCTGTGTTGCTTAACTGCATTAGAGAAAAGTCAGGTCACAAGACTGGTGGTGCTGTATGGCAGGGCTTTGTATATCTCAGTACTGGATAGATAAAAACACAAAACCTTAGCTAGTGGAAAAATCTTCCATGTTTTAATGGTGTATGGAGCTGTTTGCTTAGAGTTCAGCTTTTATTTACTCAATCAGCAAACCGATAACATGCATGAACCATATCAAGCCATTCTGCTTTTGAATTATTATTGTTATTATTATTCATATTATTACAGGCTGAAACATTCTGACTTTTCTTACCTTCAAAGCAAACTGCCCAGATGTCTTCTCATATGGCTGATAGGGGAGGCAGAGCAATATCAAGCCTAGAATGGCTACCACAGTCACCTAAGAGAAAAGAATCAGCTTAAATGGTCACTCATTTCTTTCTAATATGCCATAAAAATAGGAAGAAAGCAACCATTACCCATATTCTGCCCACACAAGTTATGATCTGATTGTGCCATGTCTGTGCCACCTCCTTTATAATAACTAACAAATATGCAGTGTGTAGGCCATACCTGGTTATATATAAATGAAATATATTGTCAAATCATGCGGTATGATATTAGTGGTTAGAATTACCTTCTCTTCTATCCATCTGCTACATGAAAGGTTATGTAGGGGGGTACAGGATGAGTAGATAAGCCCTTACACTAACCCTATGATACATTTTTTTGTGTCTTATATATAATGTTTGTGGCAGGGGCTTTTTTTAATTCTTCTCCTTCTGTTCTTATAATTTCCCAAAGTTTTTAATACTAAAATGTACCGGTAAATCTGCTATTTAACATTAACCAAACCGACGTATAATCATGCTGTGAATTTTCCACCTATTTAACAGGTGCCCTTTAAGGCAAACCTCAAGAGCATGTTTACAGTTCACACGCCCGAATCCTGGATATTCCTGGTTAAAGTACAACCTCATCCTATGTACAAAGAACACAAATTTTTCCAATGATAATCCGTGAACCGAGGTGACCTCTCTCGTGCTGCCTGTCTGCTGACTCCCTTGTGACAAAATCAGAAATTCGACAACACAATCTCAACATCAACAACAAATATGACTAAAAGGAAAAAAAAAGTTAGGAAGGCAAATCATGTTGTTTATTCCAACTGCCTTCGGATATATGCAGTTACTTGAAAACATAAACATGACAGAAAAAATTAAGTGGAATGCTCCAAGCCCAACCCCGGGCCATAAAACCCCTCCTATTCATGGGCGGAATATTGGGACTGATACAAACTGCCCCCTCCCTAATTCTGGCCATACACATGGCAATCTAACCATTCTATATTCTCTATTTGATTCCATAATTAAAATAAAGGATCTTCTACTTCTGATGGACCACTTTGCATACAATTCAGATCACAAACCTAGCTATTTCTATTACATTGCTTGATTGGGTTTCTGTTTTGAAATAATTGCTATTTGACTGCAATTCAAAATTAAACTGAATTTATATCAGCTGAGTTTAAAGGTCGATCATATTCATCAATATGTTGTTGTCAGATATCAGTAGGTGGTACTAGGACCACCTATGGAAGTAAATTTGAGCCTAAAGCGTACCTAAACTCAGAAATGTAACTTTACATAAAGGGTAGACAACTCTTTTATGTAAGGTAAAAATTCTATTGTTTTTTTTTTAAAAAAAAGGGTGCAGCACCCCCCCTAAATTCTTGATTGCTAGGCCAGGCATGGGCAAAGGCCAGGCTGCGGGCCGTATACGGCCCAATAAAGTTGTTTCTCCAGCCCTTTGGGTGGTCCGCGGCTCTGGCTGGTGCCACCCCAAGCAGGGTCAGGAGACGGACCCCACTGGGGGGGCACCGGCCAGGGCCGCAGAACATGTCCTGTTTGTATCCCAACTCATGGAGGTAGGCGGGCTATGTCACTGCGCACAACCCGCCCACTCTCCCATCGCAGGCTCAGATCTGCAATGGCAGAGTGTGCTGGGTTAAGCCATTCAGTGGCGTCATGATGGCAAAACCCCGTCCACTCTCCCATCAGCCGGGCCCCTCTGTCAAATTTTATATCAGATTGTGGCCCCTGACTGAAAAAGTTTGCCCACCTCTGTCCACTACTAGTTTGCCTACTACCCACATCAGGCATCCCGGGAGGCACTTGGGTGTTTCTTCTGCGCATGTCCGAGCATCTCAAGCATGAACAGAAGTTGCCTTTTCGCGCAAAGGGAAAAATTTGCCGATCGCACGCATGCTCACCCAATCTTGTGCGTGGGTCAGCTAACGTAGGATGAAGAACCCAGATAAAGAGGAGAAGATGGCCGCGCCTGGAGCGCCGGCTCTGGGACAGATACTGGGATGACACGGGACCCGATGTAAGACACCCCTGGATGAATCGGACTGCCCTGCGGGATTAAAGGTAGTGTATTTTTTTTTTTTGGTACTTTTCAGTTTAGTTCCTCTTTAAGGTCAGGTTTAGACCTGTGGGAGGAACAAACAATCCCAGCACGGCTTCCGGTGGCTGGCACCTTGGCAGATGCTTGGCTGACAATACTGCAGTGCCTATGTTGTAGCTTTCTTTGCCCCAACCAGTCTAGGTATACTGCAGTAATTGTGATTCGATGTATAATTGTATAATATTAATTATTGTATTCATAGCTCTCATTTCTGATTCGGACATGTATCATGTAAACGCGTTGAATTCTATGTTTATGAGACAATGTTGTATTGTGACTCTTTTAGGCTATTTATAGATATGGTTTAACTATACTATGGTATTATATTAGGAATTTTCAATATAATTTTTATTGTAAAGAAATAAAAGTTATGTTTTTTATGTTATTTAGTTCCTAAAAAGTCCTTTTACGTATGCTTTGGTTCCTTTGTAATAAAAATTATTAATGGGAATGTGGCACATTTATTGTATGGTGAAAGTAGTTATGAAATTGGCCTTAAAATATATAGCTATGGATTCATTAAAGAAAAGATTGGGAAATTCAAGTGAGTTTGTATTATTGCAGAAGGGACATCGCCTGCCCCTTTTTTACATTTTGTTCCACTTTAAGTGTGTCCCTAAATGTCCTAGGTGAAACACAAAACACAACAAATAAACTAATATTAGACTTTTTAGCACTCTAAATATACTTGTCTCCAACTGTTATTTGCCGGAACATCAAAGCCATTGCTAGCAGGTCTTGTGACAATCACACGGCTTTGAATCTGTTTCTTTCGCTGTTCATTATGTTGTTGACATGAGGACTTGACAAAAGCTTAATCTATGAGAAGCGCCATCTCCCGCACATGTCCTGAAAACGGCTCGTAAAAGCGATAAATGTGACTTGGAGCGAGAAAGACATTTTCCCGTCAATAAAGAATGATTTCACTTAAGACACCCTGTCACCTCAGACGCATTTTCTGCCCATCACACTCTCACTGCGCGCCCTGCACCTTTTCTGCTGTACTTAACAGGGATCTGAGGGCTAAAACATAAGTGCAATTCTGTAAAATAACTGTAAATCATTACAAAAGCCACATTTTGTGTTAATAAAGAGCCCTTCTGATATTAATGAGCTTGTTATGGCGGCTGAGTGGTTCATGGAACTGTGCCGGATGAAAATAGACTTTTGGTGCCTCATTTTCACCATGTTTAGTCATGTGATCTGTGGTTATTGTGCGCGGCCAAAGCCAGCATTTAGGGGGCCGAGAGGGTACATTGTAGGTAAGTCATGACACCTACTTGCTGTAGATATTACAATACTTTGGATTCATGGACCATGACTAATGTGGTTTTAACAAACTTCTGCAGGTTTTTAGATAAAGCTTGCTAAAAACTTGTTTAAAGCTAAATTTTCCAATATTCTAATGATCTCGTGTACTATGACTCCAGTCTCTGGCCATTGTACTATGATCCCAGTGTAACCATCTTGTGTATTGTGATCCTAGTTTCTGACCACCTCTTGTACTATGACTCGATCTATCATGATCCCTTGTTCTATGATCCCGGTCTCTGACCATCTCCCATAACATGACCCCAGTCTCTGACCATTTCCTATATATACCAGTCTCTGGCCATCTCTTATACTATGACCTATTCTTTGACCATCTCTTGTACTACATCTTCAGACTCTGACTATCTCTTGTGTTATGTCACCAGTCTCTGACCATCTCCTGTACTCAGTCCCCAGTCTTTGGCTATCTTTTTCACTACATCCTCAGTCTATGGTCA
>NC_092859.1:26839290-26854440 GCF_032062135.1 Pyxicephalus adspersus
CATCTCTTGTACTCAGTCCCCAGTCTCTGACCATCTCTTGTACTACATCCTCAGTCTCTGGTCATCTTTTGTATTCAGTCCCCAGTCTCTGGCTATCTTTTGTACTACTTCATCAGTTTCTGGCTATCTCTTGTATTCAGTCCCCGGTCCCTGGCTATCTTTTGTACTACATCCTGAGTCTCCTATTGTACTATGACTCCATTAACTGATCCTCTTCTGTGGTATGCCCCAGTCTTTGACCATATTTTATATATTTTGTAGTATGTCCACAATGTGCATTTCCTGCAGTGTGTCCTGAGTCGCTGTGTGTTCACAATGTCTGTAGCATTACCTATGCAGAATATTATGTGCAGCCTCAGTGGATGTTGAGTCACTTCTATTACTGTACAATCTGATTGTCATTTAGACCTACTCACAACTAAAAAGTATCGGTCCCTGAAATATTGAACACAAGTACATCATTTTGGGGAATTTACAGGAGATATACAATGAGATTTTATCACTCACTCTTAGTAGATAACACAGGGAAGAAGTGAACCCAGAGGATTATCACGACAGCCAGGTAACTAGAATCTGCATAGTAAAATACAATTTCTTTAAAAGAAAAGTTTTTCCTCTGACAAATGCTGTTGTGATCTGTCTATAGCAGAAATCTGTCAAGTTCAAGCAAATTTAAAGTCATGTCATGTGCCTGAATGTCACAAGTTTGTCAGCGCTCAGACATCTGTATGACAGCACTTCGTATTCATCCTCTGCTGGATAGAGAGAAATAAACACGGTGAGGAGGAGAGCTTCAGATCCCCTGGGGAGCGGCGAGGAGTGCGAATATAATGGTGGAAGGATTGGCGCTTTGGTAAATGCGGGAAGCTATTGATAGTCACACCCCACAAGTTATGTGAAGGAGCCGAAGCTTCAAATTTTTGTGATTTGAGTTTGCTGCTTGGGAAGAACATTATCCCAATAACAAAACATCACTAACAAGATGACATGTCGTTTGCCAAGCACGGTGTATCACAAACAATCGCCATGCTTATTTATTTAAATCTAGTTTATTCTGTTTATATTTTGCATTCCCTATTTTCTCCTATTATTCCTCATTATCATGCTAATTGCATTTTGACATTAAAAAAAATCCTGTTTTCATAAAGATTGTAAGCTCTGAAGGGCAGGGCTCTCCTCCACCTGTGTCATTGTTTGTATCTGTCTGTGATTTGCAACCTCTATTTAATGTACAGCGCTGCTCAATATGTTGGCGATATAAAAATACTATTTGATAATGATAATAATAAATAATAATAATAACATAACTTATGTTGGATTGAGTGATGGCTCTCCGGGCCTCTATGTTTCTATATGTAATGCAGGAAGGTCATTGCTAGTAGGAGAGGTCAGCAAGGTGCTGTTCAGAGCTTTATGAAAACATCACAGCACCCTGATGTAGTACTCCTCCCAAAACAGTAGGCTGGCTCTTGGCTGGAGTTTTGCAGTTTTGGAGTTTAAAATGCTTTGATGGGCCGGTGTGGTGAGGTAGGTATTCCTAGACAGGTTGGATTTGCACCCTGACCACCCAAGGTAATGCCTAAAAATTCATCCTGTTCTTATGGAGCCAGGATTAATATCAACTTAAAATAGAAGATGTGAAATTCATGAATGGTCCAAACCCCTACTGAGAGCTAACAATTCCCAAAAATTGTTGTGATGTACTGGAGCACTGGGTTTCTCCAATGTGCATGTCTGTTTCGCCTAAAGGGGGTTGAGAGATTTTTAGGAGCAAATGTGTTTGTAAGGAAAGAGTGGTAGGTAAGTAAGGTCCTCAGGATTGAATGATCTTGCCCGGCTTCCGCAAGCTGGCAAGATTCCTGAATTTTCACATTTGATAGCTGGTGGCAGTGTGTGGTACTTTCTTGCTCACGACTGCCCCCATTCATTCTCTATGGGGTTGCCGCATGAGAACCTACAAGTAGCATCGTCCCTGAGGCAGCAGTTTACCAGCATGAGGATGCAGTAACTTCACCACAACCTCATAGCCAGTGTGAACATAATCTTAGGGTGGGATTACAGAATTTAATTCCATGCTGCCTGAACAAAGATTGTGCTGTCCTTCTGGAGAGGAAAGCAGATAAATGCATTGTCAGGGTGAGTATTGCGCATGGTAATTCCTGTAAATACCAGGAAGTGTCACAATGACACAACACTTGGTATGTTCACATTCACCATAAAAATATATACATTTTATAGAATGTGCACTTTAATTCCTGATGTCTACATGAGCACTATAGTGCAGACACATGACTGTGCGTCTAATAAATGTTGTGGTATATTTGGATCTATTTATTAGTATTAAACAGTTACTCACTGCCTGTTTTTTCTTTTCTAGGAAACAAAAAAAGGAAGAGGGAATAAAAGCCCACATTATTACACTCACTAGAAATTAAATGCTAACATTCGTTAAAAATGGCCTGAACAGAATTTCCCCCTTACATTGAACAAACAAGAAATGGATAAAGTAATTTACTGAAATGATTTCCTGTGCCAAGTGGGTCTATATCCAAGGTTATTTACTGTTATAAAATGTTCTGCAGTAGGATAAGGGAATGACCTGTGCTCTGTAGAGAGGGCACATGGCAGCTCATCATACATACATGTGTGTTATCATTACAAGATTCTATTCTGTCTGATGGGATTCACAGCTATAGGGGAGCAGAGATGCTTTCTCCTGCCCTTTAATAGTCAGTAATAGAGGTGCTCGGAACAGTAAAACTCTGACTCTAATTGAATCCAGTTGGATCTGTGGAGAAAACCGACTGGATTCATAATTTGATATTATTTTAATGAGCTGTACTATACCTGTCATTGACAATGACAAGTCTAACCAATTTGGCTGCTAGATGATGACGGCTATCATTGTCCAGTAGCCTATTATATCGGTCAATGACAAGTATCGTGATGATAGATCAGAATTCCGAACTTAGATTGCTCATATTATAAGTTCTGATCTGAAACCAGAGTTCACTCTGATTAGAACCATTTGTCTACCAATAGTCTGCAAAAAAAAGTTATCAATATGGAAATCAATGTATGGATCCTGTCATCGAACACATACAATGTACCAGGCACAGTGCGCAATGTAATATTTATCTACAATTAGAGTAGGTTTAAACCTTCAAGGAATTTTTTATTTCAAATTTTTTTTTTTTTTAATCTCAGTGCTGATGATATCCTCAAGCCTCCTTTTGCCACTTTCCCTCTAAATACACTATAGCTCTGAAATAATCTGATGGTGATATTGGTGAACCATGTCTGAGAAATATGTGTCAGCACTACCTCTTGTAGTCCCTGCGAGCGAAGCACGTGACATTTGGGAGATAATTATTACTCCATAACATAATTTGTCTGAACAAGAACCTTCGTCATTACAAGGTAAACATTGGCTTAAAAGTTTGTGTACACAGCAGTCAGAGTTCCCATTGGCTGGTGGTTGTCAGAAGAGTGGCGGAGGGGGCAGTCAGGTTGATCGGGGAACTACATGGAACAGCGTTATTTCTGATTAGGAGCTAAGGAACATAAACTGACCATGCCACCATGGATCTGCTTCCATTCTTGATATAGTCAGAAAGAAAGAAGGGAACTGGCAGGATTTCAATTTTAATTCTGCAGCCTAGGAAAAACGATTTTTAAAAAATACACAAACCTAATCAATAAAATATCAAAGAAGTTTCAATATCTTTAAACCTGCAGCTAAAATAATTATTGCTGATTCTATAATATTGGTTGTTGTTCAGGCACTTCCTACTGCAACGCTCTCCCACCTGTACACCTGTGGTGTCACCCTGGCACACAGGGTTCTAATGGAGACTAAAAGTGCCAATTTCAGCATATCTTATCCAGCCATGGTCCACTGTGTCACCATCATGAAACCCATTCTGAGAAATGCAATGCAACCATTACTGGAGAGGATGTAGGAAGATGTAACAAAGGATGGAAACAAGGTAAAAACAAAGATTTTTATTATTATTATTATTATTAATAATAATAATAATAATAATAATAAAATTGTTTATCTGAACCAGTATGCAGCATATACCCCATTCACCCCATTCAGTTTATTCAGAGATTTCCTATTCAGGAAGGCTAAAAAGCAGCAGCCAGCTAAGAATCAGATATTTAATACATGTGTATGTCTACAAACATTAAAAAACGGATGTGTGGTGACCACAAGGGGAAAGTTTTGCAATGCAGAGCACTGAATCAGATTTTTGATTCTTATGTCCATTATTTACTCACTTATCTGGAGGTTGAAGTCTAATCAGGATATGACTTTAAGCAGTTCAGACCCTCCCTGATATGTGGGGGAAGCCATGGCCACATACAGGGGTAACATTTCACACTGTCTGTTGTAGATAGCTGGAGACAGCTGCAGAAAAACAATATGACTCAGAGTATAATTGGAACATCTTTCACTTGGTGCAATAGATACTTCATAAGCCTGTACAGGAATAACAGAACGAGATCCACGATATTCACAACTTATTCTAAGTCATTCACCTTACACCTAGCAGTGATACCTTGATAAATCGGGTTGAAAAAAGTCTAATACATAGTTTGATGGGCTCCATTGGGGTGAGCGGATAGTTATGGAAGAGTGAAATTGATTGAGATTTCATTTAATTGATTAAATAGAGGATTACTGGTAAGTGAGATTGGTCAAAGACAAAATCTCAGTGCAGACCTTAATAACAGACCCCCAGTGCAGACCTTAATAACAGACCCCCAGTGCAGACCTTAATAACAGACCCCCAGTGCAGACCTTAATAACAGACCCCAGTGCTAACCTTAATAACAGACCCCCAGTGCAGACCTCAGTAACAGACCCCCAGTGCAGATGTAAATGTCTACACATAGACACATTGCAGAACAAGGAAGGTCGGTAATGAGATGTTGGCGATGCTGGTGACCGATTATTTACCTTTACAACAATAGTCACGAATAAACAAAAAAACAATGGTAAAAAAAAACAAAACAAAAAAAACAAATGCAGCCACACCTCCAAAGCTAGGTGAAATGCAATATATTACATTTTGTCCTTTGGTGAAGATATTTTTTAGTTTCCCTTTAAATGTTACATTTTAAACTGCTATTTTTTGTAATTTATATTTAGCTTTCGAGACACTGACAGGCAAAGTATTATTAGAGACTAAGGGTCAGGGTACTGATTATAGTGCAGAGACAGCAGGAATCTGGTGCCATGAATCTGCCAACCCCCTCCAGCAAATCTCACACCAATCTGCACTGAAATTAGCACAGGTGCTGAAAAAGAGTGGACAAGGGTCTGATAATATCAGCTGACCAGCCTATGGTGAATTAACCCTTTCCTGACCTGCAGCATGCATTGCCATTAGGTTTACAGTGATTACAGTCTCATGACCTTTACGTTTTGTTCGTTTTTAATACTTAAATTACTTTAAAGTCCCCGAGACAGAGTTGTGACTGTGGAGAAGATTGGATTTTATGGCAATACATCGGGCCTGATTTAATAAAGCAATCCAAGACTGGAGAAGATAGATTATCATGGGAGAACCTGGGTGATCCAGCTAGAAGCTGAGTGTGGCGTGTATTTGTATTTGTGTGTTTGCAGGGTCTGTGGAATGTAACATAGGACAATGTGCATGTATGGAAGAGATGTACTACATATGTTTGTTTGTTTTTTGCCTTGACATACATTTTAAAAATGAGAAAAAAGCATATTACCACGATTTGTAAATGTATTCTAAAAATTTTTAATTTAGTTTAATAAAAGTAATAGTCAAACGTCACCACTGATAATGGGCTGGATTCATATAACTCTGAAAATGATCTCTGATGCATAGATAGTTCCCAGCATGTTGGAAAATCATTATGACTAATATATTTCCTATTTTTATCAGTACACTACACTACATAAGATTTTACATTTCGATAAGCCTGTGATAAAAAGATATAAGTGCCACCATCACGTCCCCCATATTGGAAGTTTCCAATGTCTTTGGGTCAATGGATATATTGGCAGCAGATTCTGTGCACTCAAACTCAGAGCGCTCCAGCACCCGGTATTGTATCTTAGGCATTGTTGGGAAGCATTATGTTTTTTGCTCAATGGGGCATGTATGGTTTTGTTTGATGTCTTCCAGCCATTAATGTGTAGGACAAGGAGTACATTGAAAGGTAAATGACCACTGAATACCAATGCTGAGGAAGAGGGGAGTTCCAAATTCATATTCATATTCATCCAAATTCATATTCATAGAAAACTACTCCTGTTACTGACAAATGATGAGGCACCGGTCCTCTCACTGACACCAACATTCAGAAACTAATTCTTCTACTGTCATTTCATGCAGTGATACCAGAAATGTGGCACCATTCAATTCACCTACACAAACAATAGGGCACCATTTCTTGCTGGGATACCAGCAATGTGGCACCATTTCATCCATTGACTCCAACTATAGGACACCATTTCAATCACTGATACCAACAATAGGGCACCATTTCTTTCTGTGTACCCAACATTAGGGCACCATTCTGGCAACTTACACCAACAATGGGGGACCATCCAGTTCAACGGCAACAAAAATGTGGCACCAATCCATTCACAGACAACAACAATGTGGCACCATTCTATTCACTAATGCAAACAATGGGGCACCACTTCTTTCTGTGATACCAACAACGTGGCACAGTTCCATTCACTGATATCAACAATGGGGCACTATGTCTTTCTCTGATACCAATGTTAAAGCACTGACAATGGAATCCATTTGAATTCCAACTGAACACCATTTCTTTTACTGATACCAATTTTGGGGCACCAACAATGTGGCACCATTCCATTATTTTGTTACCAACAATGTGGCCCCTTTCCATTTATTGGTAAATGACAATAAGGAACAATTTCTTGCTGTGATACCAACATGTGGCACCGTTTCATTCATTGACACCAACAATGCAGCATCATTCCATTCATTGCGGCACTATTTCTCTGAACCCAACGTTAGGGTAGCAATCTGTTCACTGACAATGGAACCCATTGCAATTCCAGCTCTAATCTGACATGATTTCTTTTAACAATGCCAATGTTGTGGCACCGTTCCTTCTAATCACTACAGTGGCATGGCCCAGACTACCAGCGCTGTTGCATCTACTTTTTACATCTCCTTTCTGTTTTAAAGTAAAGCAGAGGGTATGACAATCATTGTGTACTTAGCTGTAAAAATGTGAAAGCAGTTCCACAACAACCAATCACAATTCAGTCTGCTGAGATCAGACTAAAGCCAGATAAATTCTGATTGGTTGCTGTCAGTTACTGCACTGTAAGTATATCTAAAGCCAAAACGTCTCCTGGAGTTTTTAGCAAAGTGATTGGTTAAAAATCTGCATCTTTTTACTGTCTGAAACTTGTCTAATGAAACATAATTCCCTTTCTGTTTTAAAGTCACAACCTGATAGATGTTCTAACCCTTCATCCAAATGACATGTTTTAGCTTTAGATACACTGAACTTTCGGATAAGCAAATATGATTGTAATACAAGAGACATGTATATTTTTACTTTGCTCTTGGAGTGGTTTCTATTCCTTTCAAATCTTTTCAGTAACCCAGCATAAAAACTCTGTGCAGGTGCTTCCTGTAATGAAGACCAATCACTGGTGCTCTTTGTCTTTGTGTAGGGTGACTGGTCTTGTATACACCCCCCTGCAGGCAGCCTGTAGTGGGTGTGGCCTCATTGGCCCCTCCTAAATATTTGCTCCCTGCACGGGATATGTACAGAATGTTGTATTATCTGGGTATGGAAGGCATTTGGTGCTCACAAAATGGATTTATAGTGGATTTATGTCACACAATTTTAATTAGTTTTTAATGCAAAAAGCCAAGACAACACAGACAGCAAGATGTTCACTGACATGAAATTTCAAAAAAGCATTTTATTGTATGGATGATCAAGCAAGACACCAGGAACCTTAGGTGGGGCCTATTTAAAAAAATTATCACATTCTGTTTTACAGCTCCAATTTTGGGGGGTTTCTGATCACCTTGCCTGGGGTTATTCATCAAGCTATGGAGAACTAAAAACAGGACAGGGTGATTTTTAAAACTGTTGAACAAAATTTGGTATATTCCACAATGCAATAATAGTAAATGAAAACATTTATAGAACTAGAAAGGTTATCCTACAGCCTTTGTTTTTAGCTGTGGACATTAACTTTTTATTTTTGTCTATGCCCCCAATTGGGGATGATTTTCCCTTACTTCCTGTTCCTGATGAGATCCATACACAAAATGGGGGGAGTGGTTGTCAGTGGGATGCAATAAAAACTCCAAAGCTTTACCAATGTGTCAGAAATGTAAATAAAGGGCAATGTCTGGAATTCAAGAATACAGAGACACCACCTTGAGGGTGGGATTAAAAATTGGCTTTTAATTTTTTGGAGGGTACAGCTCCAAATCGTGCTTTGAAAGCAAAAGATCATGCAAGAAAAACAAAGGTTGAATTTTCAACCCTGAAATCAGTGGCAGACGTAGCCAACCATGGGCACTGTGCAGATCTAATCTTGGGCATCACCAACCCAATTGACTTTGGGCCCCTGGGGGATTTCTTTTGGCTGGATGTAGGGCCCCTGTGCAGTGGCACATTATGCAGCTCCCTATGTGTGTCCCCTTCCCAAATAAAATGTACCTAGATCCTGGACCAAAAAAAGTGATATACTGCATCAGAACCAAACGATCATTCACCATAGTGTATCTGTGCAGGGGCAGTGTGGTTATCTTAGGACAAGGACTACAGAACACCCTCCCCTCTCCACATAGCATAACAATGATAGGAGGAGGTGTTCTGCAGTCCTAGGACAGAGCAATGTAACTGATACAAGTGAACAGAAGATCAGTTTTCAGATTTGTGTAAGAATTGACAAGCACATGTTTTACACTCACAATTGTAAAATGACAAAATATAAAACTGGTTTTACATACAAAAGTACAAAATGAATAGTTATAGCCCAAAAAAAGTAATCTGATTGTTTTTTTAACTTTTTTTAAGCAGGCCCCTCCCTGGGACAAGAGGAATGAGTTTCCGGTGTTGGATGACAGAGGCCGGGGCACATGGCAGTGAAAGGGTTAGCAGGCACTGGCGGAGCACAATAGACTGGCGTGGGGTGATGAGTATTCCTAGAATTGCAGGGCTCTCACATTCACTATGGATGCCTCCATTAACCCTTTTTGCAGCAGCTCAGGAAATATTGGATTGTGATGCACAGCGGGGTCCCCGGCTGGCTCTTTAAATCCGGTTGCTGTGGTAACAGCACACACCATCCGCCTGCTAATTGCCAATGTCTGGGACATTTTCCACTTCAATTTACAAGAGCGGGGCTATTCAACGCCGCAGAGGGTAACTGGGTGCATCACCTAATCTATTTGGGTCACTTGGTTATTTGTACCCCTTTTACCCTCACCAACCATCACCCCGGCCCTGCACATCCTTGTTAGTGTGCTGATGCAGAAGAGGTTATGTTAGTGTGACATGCATGGGGGGTAATTGCCCATTGGATCATGCAGCAACCAGATTTGCTTACAATAATCCCGGCCCAGTGCGGGGTATCTCTGACTAGTAATGAGGAGCAGTTCGCTGCCATGATGAAGGCCACCGTGGCGATGGACACGCCGAGGGTCAGCTGGAGCAGGGCCACCAAAAGAGGGAAGCGGCAGCCGCAGCAAGTGTGCGCCTCATCCTGCTGCCCGGCCTTGGCATCTTTCTTCTCTTTCTTCTGCTTTTTCTTGTCTGCTTTTTTCTCCTGGCCATCTCCTTGGCCCTTGGCCGGCTGATCTTGGCTGGCTGGAGAAGGCTTTTTCTTATCTGCTCCCATTTGGAAAAATCAGGCTGGGACGGGGTCTTTTGTTTTCCTCTCACCCTCTTCCCTTTCTACTTATATCTCTCTCTCTTTATCCTTCTCTTGTCCCACTCACGCTCTCTCCCCTCCCTGACTCTCTGCTCCCTTTCCCCCTCTGTCGCTCTCTTTCTCTGCTCTCTCGCCGTCTCTCTGTTTCTCTGATGTCTGTTCCTCACCTCTTTCTATCTCTCACCCTTTATTTCTTCTTTTCACCCTCTTTCTCTTTTTCTCTTCCTTTCCCCCCTTTCTCTATTCCCTGCTCTCTCTGTTACCCCTCTCTTATCTCTCTCTTCTTTTCCCCTCACCTATCGCTTTCTGTTTTCCTTCTTCCTCTTTCTCTGTTTTTTATTCCTTCCAGTTTCTCTCCCTTTCTCTTTTTGAATCCTGCTGTCTCGTCTCCTTTTTCCTAATCTCTCCTTCTTTCTGTCTCCTCTCACTCACTTCTCTCTCTTCGCCTCTCTCTTTTACTGTCTTTCTTCTTGTCTCTTGATGTCAGTTATTTCTCTCTATTTTCCGTCTTTCCTTCTATCTTTTGCTTGTCTCTTCTATTTCTTGCCGTCTCTTCTCTCTCTCTCCCTTTTTCCTGTTTTCTGCTGTCTCTTCTCTCTCTTTCTCTGGTGCACTCCCTGGCTGCCTGCAAGCTGTGAAGGGATCCTGGTATTTGGGAATCACAGGGCTGAACTAATAAGGAAAGCATTTGCAGCAGATTCTTGGAGCCTTTAAATGCCACTTATAGGCGAGGAAAGCAGAAGGGGGGTTTCGAGGGGTTAGCGGAGTGCCAACCTGCCAGGGCCCAGTGACAAAATGGGCTCAGGTTGGGCTGCGTAGCAGGAATGAATGCTGGCTTGGCAAGGGGCTAATGAAATTCAGAATCCCAAAACGTGACAAGCAGGACTTAAATATTTTAGTAGGCCCAAGGAAATGTTCCCGAACAGCTCAGCACCCTGAGGCCTTTTCAAAGCGCTGAGGCCAGACAGGAACTGACTGCACACAAATTGCCATCACACAGAGGGTGGGTGATGGAGCTGGCAGCTACGTTCTCCCCGCTATAATCATATGTTAAGTCCTGACACTTCAAAACAAACACCACAGGCCCATGTACTCCAAGCGTGTTATTAGGCGCCAGTACATAATCAAATCCGCAAACAGGTCCTCCTGCCGGGATGTATGATCACCCTGCTGACAATATATTATAACTACTTATGTAAATGCCTCATGGTACCCTATACCCAAATATTGGGCCGATTTATAAGGATTGGGCAAATGGCTGCTGTCACACAGTCGCAATAATATTCATCATTTCATAAAGGATTTTTATTTGTGATGAGGTTGGGTTGATTTTTTAAGATAAACCATAGGATCAAAAGTTTGCAGACAGATGACCATTACAGCTATAGAAGTGTCATGCCAAAACTATGGGCATTATTATCAATTTGCCCCTATTTTCAACAAGATTTAGGAGTGTCTATGGGAATTTGTGCCTATTTCCCTATTTATTGTACAACACTGTGTATTGGCACTAAGGGTTCATTATAATAATTCAGCCATTAGAGCACCTGATATGGTCAGATATGATGAGAATTCATCCCAAAGGTGGTCAGTAGGGTTGAGGTCATGGCTCTATAAAGGTCACTCAAGTTCCTCCACACCAAACTGGTACAGTCATGACTTTTTGGGGCTAATTTTGGGTACAGTGGCATATTGATGACCCCAAACTTGCATAATAATGGAATATCACAATTGTCTAAAATGTTGTTGTTTTCTGTGGTATTAATAGTTCTCTTTGCAAGAAACCCCTGAACACAATCATTCAGAGACGTGAGTTTAGCCTTTGGCTATGTAGTCTAAGTGAAAAAGTCCTCAAATGTGATCATAGGGTACAGGCTTGAAAATAAAATGTGGGATTGGAACATAAAATTTGGATATAATTTTCTCTTTTTTGTATTAGCTGATGTAAGTGTTCCTGAAAAACAACCTGTCTTTGCTGTCAAGCTGACAGCAGGTGTGGTGGTGCAGGATCCACTTTGCCACAAAGGAACTGGCTTGTGGTTAGAAAGACTAGATTGTCTAATTCAGAACACTGGCGTATACCATATATAAAATAGTGGACTAGGATCCGAGAGACTCAGCAGTATAGGGATCAGTCTAAATACCATTGTTGGCTACATACAGCTTTCAGACAATCTCTGCACTTTTAGAAAAAAAACAGATGAATGTGACTTACCTTGACCAGCAGTAAAGTTATGTGAAGTGTTGCTGGTTGGCGGCCTTGATTGGCGGCTTTGAAGTTGATTTTGCAAGTGAAAGTTATTTGAAAGTGATTAAAATGGACTGAAAATGGATGTGTGGGCAGAAAGTCTGTTCAATAAAAAAAAAATCTTCCAACATTCTGATACAACATTTTGCTTTTGTTCTACCACTTTTAACACTTTTCACTGATTTTACTGGAATCACATTGAATGTAAAAGCCATCAGAGCAGCTGGGAAATTACAATTGTGTGGAGCTATTGGTTGGTTGTGTAATGATTAAGTTTTACATCTCTTTACTTGTTCCAATAAACTTTGGACATTGCAAGGTGCCCAGGTACTGATGCTTCAGTGCAAGCCCAAATCCTAACCCCTTCCCACCATTCTTGAAAGTTGGTATGAGGCGTTTGTACTGATATGTTGGGGTTTTTATTATGGCAAAATATCTCCACTTTAGTCTCCTCTTCCCTCTGGACATTGTTGCAGAAGTCTTGTGCTTTGTTAAGATGTAACTTTACAAGCCTAAGTCATGCTGCCAGTCCTTTCAAACAAATAATACATAATCTGTCTTTTTCTAACTGTCCTGTTTTGAACCTTAATATGTAACATGCTAACTGAGGCCCTTATAGTCTGAAATTCAGCTCTTCAGGATTTTGTAGTTTTTAAAGGCATTGCACAGTCTGACTTTGAGGTAAAGTTGCTGGCATGTCCACTCCTAAGGAGACAGATAACTGTCTTGGATATTTTCCACTTGTGACTAATCTTTCTCACTGTAGAATGATGGACTTCAGATTGTTGGGAAATGGCCTTATAATTCTTTCAGATTGATGGGCAGCAACAATTACTACTCTATGATCAATGCTTAAGTATTTCCACCTTGGTTAACACAGACTGAGTACTCCAGACCAACAAACTGGAGAAACTTCTACTTTTACAGAAGTGCTCACACTGGTTGATGATTTATAAATCAATGCATTTGATCAGCAGCATCTGGCTGCTACTTTTCCTCTTCATTCCAATAGTTGTATACGTTCAATTCCAAAGCAAAGTAATTCAATATATGTGTATATCTTCAATTCCAAAGTAATAGGAATGTATCTAATATTTGACTTAGAATTCGTTAAATAAATAATAACACAGTGTAATATGTACAACGTACGGTGTGTCATGTGTTGTTGTTCATCTAATGTTGTATTTACCTTATTGCAGGACCTGCAAAGTACCAGAATATGTTTTAGTATGTCCTGATACATAAAACTTTATTATTGGTGGTACTTTCTTTTTCTTGTGACTGTATCTTTTTATTCTTTCCCTTGAGCTCAGAAGGAGATCAGCATTTCTGCTGGCTGAATCCGACCCGCAATTATCATTATTAAATGATAGTAATATAACGGCACAAAGTACGGGGCTCTAGCATCTCCCGGGGTTATTGATGCCAGTAGGTGCGCGGGAAGTGATAACCGGATTTCAGAACATCCCTGTCACTGCTTCCCTCCGCTTCTTCCCAAATAATTCTGTTTCATGCTGAAATTTGCCCTCTGGATGGGAATTAAAAATAGTTTTGATAGCTAAAAGTCATCAAGAGGGAAAAATCAAGAATTTTACTCTCCATACTTGTCAAGCCTGCCAAATATAAAGCGATAGGAGGCCAATTCTTCAATGGTTTAGGGGAAAAGGGAGATAACCGCAACCGGAACCTGAACAGAAGTGAACCTGAAGTGAGTGGGACACACAATTCTGCTGTTGCATTGTTCATGTTATGCTATACCCTTGGTGAGTGGTGGGCTAAATAGCTACATGGAATGTCATATGGGATTGTAAATTCTCCTTCCTCCTGGAATGTTGACTGCTCCAAAAGAGATTGTGATCCATGATGCCAAATGTTTAGTAATTGACAGTACTTGCTGAGATTGTGATCCCTTATTCCTAAAGATTAGTAATTGACAGTTCCTGCTAAATCTATGTACTCACATCAGATAATAGTCTCGGGTGAAAATCTTGTGTGTACAGCATCCCACCATTGCTGTTGATGAATGACCACTGTTAACTCACATGAAGGAAAGCACAATCGGGTGCTGCTTACTTGTTCTCCAATCTCAATTGAACAGAATGGTGCTGTGTGTACAGCGCTTGTTCATTCATCTGTCACTGGAAATGATTAATTAGAAAAAGAAAGATACTTTTCATCAACACACCTCTGATGACTTTTGACCATCTGTATAAGGATTAAGATTGTGACCCTGAAAGTTTATGTGATGTGATGGATGGGATGTCTCTGCCATAGTTCTGGGATCAGTGTGTGCCACCTTTAAATCTCACTCCCGGTGTTGAAAGAATGTTTTAATGACTACATTCAGCAGGAGATCCCACCAATAGAGTCCCCAAGAGACGGAAGATACTGTTTTTGGTGTCCTGCCCCCTTATAAAAGTGTAGAGATTTTTATATGGAATACACAGATGGGAGGATTCCACATTTCCCCATAAAACTGACACAATAGTTACAAATCCAATACAACAAAAGATCAGAACCTCAGAATCAGCAAACAGCTGAGAATGGCAGCCATGGAGTTCAAGGTGAGCTGACCCAGCATGGTGTTAATGATGGCGGTCTCATTGGCACACTCCATGCATTAATGACACAGAGAGGAGAAGGAGTGAGACCTCCGCTGGGCGAGCTCCATTCTCATTTACATAGTTCTCCCTCTGCCCCTCACAGTCAATGGGGATTTTTTTTTATCAATTGTTGGCAAAACAATTCTTAGTCCGTGCAGATAATAGAGAAAACATGTCATAATAAGGATATCAGCTTGGAACGGCAAAGGAGAAACTCTTCATTCAGATTCAAGAACAAAAATGTAATGTTTTACCCTCTGGGCACAGCATGTATACAGACCTGGGAATTCAGTGCAGGGATGGTGGGGACCCTGATACTGGGCACAGCAGGTTTACAGAGCAGGGAATTCAGTGCAGGGATGGTGGGGACC
>NC_092859.1:26854778-26916281 GCF_032062135.1 Pyxicephalus adspersus
ACAGCAGGTATACATACTTGGGATCTCAGAGCGGGGATCTTACCCTTACAGAGTCCTGTGCTATGTCAGATGGTTTACCAGTTTTTACCAAATACAGATAAATCAGTTTTAGATGGAGTGACTCTTTACTGACCCCACACCTGAATTCTCTTTTTCATACACTACATTACATACATACATTAACACACATTGTCTCATTACGAAGCAGTTGATTCTCCTTGAAATATTAGTAACCCCCCCCCCTCCTCCAACACCATGAAATAAAGAAAATGCTGAATTAATCAAAACCCCGACCTGACTGGTGACCCCTGGGGGGGCTTCCAAAAATTCTAGAAGTCTGGGAGTGGATAGAATGAGGGGTGCTGCGGGAGACAGGGTCTAATCAGAAACTCAGATTCATCTCCTCATATTAGTATTCAGATGTGGTGTCAGCTCAGCAATTAATTAGAGCCAAGGTGTCCTGCAGGATGATCAGGTAATGCTGAGCTCAGGGAATGTATGAACGGGGAGACAGCCATATATGATGATAGGTAGGTAGGGAGTTCATTTACCTAGAAGTGAGAGTTCACAGGTGAATACTGAAATGGTGCAATACATGTTTACTTACCATGGCGGACATGGAATCAGATTTATATTTCCATCTTCATTCAGGCACCATTCCAAGTCACTATGCACTGACTGACATAGATCAGTCCCTGCTGCATCCTTACTATAGTACTAGTCATTGGATATGGATGATGAATAAGTTTTCATTTTTCAAGCTAAAATTTTTTTCAGCAAGTACAGAAAATGCGTGTTGGTCCAGCCAGAGAAAAAGTTCAAATATTGCAGCTTACCAGATGAATAAATGTGGAGGTTGCAGTAGTTTTGCCGTACTCCTTTTTTATATTTTCACCTGGAAATCCTGCAATACTTCTGGTCCTTGAGTGGCTACACTACACTACATCTATAGAGGGAACTATTGTTATAGTTTAACCATTTGCCTTTGTTCATCTCCCCGGTATTTGGAGGTGGAAAAAGATTAGTAGTTTACAGAAGAAAGATGAAATGTTTTATGCTCTCAGGTCAGCTCACAGGAAGTTGCAAGGACACAGCATTTCTGGCTGCATATTTAGTACTTGCTGCTGATTTTCTTAATAGGCCCGTAATAGGGAAACTTATGCAGTGCACTGGTTTGCACTGATTTTTTGGTGTGTTTCCTTGATTTTAAAAGAAGATGCATGTGCCTGAAAATGGACATGTAAGAATCTTTCCCCAAGAGCAACTTGGTTGCAAAGTTAGCTTTAGAAGAAACACAAGAGCACTGAGTTTGACCAAGAGACCTCGGTTTTGTAGAGCTTTGTTGATTGGAACTTGCACAAACGCTTGTATAAATGCAGTGTGCTGCAGTGCAGGGGAAAATGCATTGATGGTATTCCTTCTTAATGGCACACCAATGGCCCCTTACCAGCGCATTATATAGCAGGGCTCAGCTAAGTTCTGCCAGTGCACCATGTGTTACAAATCTCTGCCAAATGGGGTGTTGGGCTGCCCATTCAAATAAATTGTCACCAAGTGCAACAAATGGTAGCACACATGTGCAACACACAGCCACAGAGGAAACAATTGGTGTTGCTGCAGTCTGGGCCTGCTGATGGCAGATCTTGTGATCGCCCATTGTCATAATGCCATCACTAGAGGATATGGTATGCCACATAACCATAGGTTAACAGGAGTTATGGAACTTTTTTTTGTTATTTTAATGGGGAATTAGCAAGAAGAGGGAGAAGGGGGTACAGTTTAGGAATAAAGGGGATGCAGGCTTAGGCAAAAGTTCAGCTTCAATATATACATTCCAGAGATCAACTCTCAATATCACATTGAACTAATGTACTAAATCCATCTTTCTATGTCTGTAATTGTAGTCCCCATAGTTTCTGTAGTTCTAATGATTATTATTAGCCCTGTGTAACAAGACCTAATGCAGTCTTTATTGATGTGACACACCCACATAGATCCTCCGTGTTGTTTTGCCATGGCTTTGGATCACATGATGAAGCCCAGTGATATAATTCATGACAAGCAAGAGATCCTTTATGTGATTTGTTAATACTGCAGTGCATTTATGGATTTACATGAAGTAATTTATATCCTCCATCATTATCTAATTTTTTTTTCTTTCTCCACAGACATGAGGGATTAGCAGTTATGTGGGCTCTCTAACCTAACCTACAGCATGTTTATATTACAAAACCCAAACCAGACCCACAGAGGAGTTCCCCTCTGTCATCAGAGGTGATTCACATTTCACAGAAACATGAAGCACATGGTGGGTGGGTGACCATGAGATGGTGAGTACACGCAATGCACACCCTATGAATCTGCTGACTTCCCCACGGTTTGAACATCCCACCCGTCCACCCAAACTTGGCAAGATGTTCTTCCTACATCACAGCCGAAGGGTCAGAAAGAATTATATATAATATTGTATTATCAGCTCCATAAATAGGACCTCACCCATCAACAGGGTGCAGGAACAGAGAAAATATCTCTCTAAAGAAAGAATCATGTATATTGTTGTATTATCAGCTCCATAAATAGGACTTCATACATCAATGGGGTACAAAAACAGAGAAAAAAATTGAATCTGTCCAACTATATGTTCGTCTATCAACCCCAATTGGGAAACATTGCTCTCGAGGAACCCTGGGATTCAATGGAACCTTGGTTGAGAATGGCTGCTCTATAATATCTATCTATCCATCTTTTATTACCCCTGTGGAACCTGCCTATCTACAATGGTGGCTAGAATAACACCTTTACAGACAACTTAAAATATCATCAGAGTCATGCAGCTGGCTCTACCAAGTGGCGTTGTCCCCAGAACTATGCAGGCATCATTAGATAGGAGGGCAATCAGCCATAATTTTGGGAACCCTTACAAACCTCTAGATTAACCTTTCTTTTTTACATGGGAGAACACTTGAAATAATTTTCAGGTCGTTTCTATATTCACAGCTCATAGTTCATCAGCATGGTCTTCAGTAGGAAGAATGCCTCTTACATTGCTGGCCAACGAGCAATGGGAGAAATGTCACCCTTACAGATAGCCAAAAAATAATTGGTGTCAGTTATTCTGACTTGAGAGGTCCTAAGTGCATTGCACAAGGAACCCCGCAGCAACCTCTGGAGCAACCCACCCGACCGAATGAGAAACATTGCTCTAAAGGAACCCTGGGATTCCATGGAAACTTGAGTTGAGAATGGCTGCTCTAATATCTGTCTGTCCGTCTGTCCGTCCGTCCGTCTAACCATCTATTTACCTATCTATTTATCCATCCATCTATTCGTTCGTCTAACCATCTATTTACCTATCTATCCATCCATCTATTCGTCCGTCTATCTATCTATCCATCCACCCATCAATCTAACCATCTATTCACCTATCTATCCCTCTATCTATCTATCCATTATCTATCTATCTATCTATCTATCTATCTATCTATCTATCCATCCATCATCTATCTATCCATTATCTATCTATCTATCTATCTATCTGGCTGGACAATCTCAGCTGTAAATTGTAGGCCTGGATCTCTGCAGGTGCTCACCAGGCTTCCTGATGGCACAGTTCAGATAATGAGCCAAAGTCTGTGTAATGTGCCATTCGCATTCATGGGAGGACTGTCAGTTACCTTCTGTTTTCCGTCAGCTGCCGCCGCCTAGATTGGTGGGAGCAGATTAAAGATTCTGGCCCAGCATCAACATCTGAAATAACATTTAAAGAGTTCCTGTGGACTGCAGTATGTAAAAGTTTATTCAAGGCAGCGCAGATCTCAGTAATCTGATGCAAACCAGCAATATTTCATCTCTTAAACTGAATACACATGATACAATCTGACTGGACAACTTCCTTTAACATTAACACACACTTTATGATTTGATTGGACTTTGCTAAAATCTTCTATAATCATAAATAAATAAATAGGGGCAGTTGCTGCATGAGGGCCGTTTTAGCCACATGGGACCACCATGGTTTCCCCCCAGAGGACCCAAGTCAGTTTGGCGGTGGGGCCCAATGTTAGTTCTGCACAAGGGCCCACTATTGGTTATTTGTGCTACTGTGCCTTGAGGTTGCTGTCTTCTTTCTGATGCTCTATGCCATAGGTAGGTCCGATGACATAGAGAATATGACATGGTTCTGACATGGTGGGAGCCATAGAATGGAGTTGGGAGACCAGTTTCATGAGTGGAGGGGTCTACTGGAGGGAGGGGAGGGTAGGTAAAAATTATTTTTACGGGTACAACAGGCAAAAACGAGCAGAGAAAACTTTCAGTGCTAGGGTAGCCCCACTACAAGTTTTTTTTTTTTGCTTTAGGCTGACCACACAGCTTACAATCTAGAAGCACACTCTCATTTAGATCCAGCAACAATTGTAATCTTCAGAGTTCGTCAGCTATATACAGATTGATTTGAATGGTCCTGCTCTTCTCGGGTGAAAATCTGAAGTGTACAGAGGTCCCCTGACATCATTCATTTATCCACCACAGTAGATTGATAAAGGACCCATCATAAATGACCATAATGCACTCCTATTGGGGTAGTACCACCTGCCCGTACTTCCCATCTTTCCTCTCCATGGAGTAGTATGGCATTGTGTGTACAGTGCTCGTTCATTCATCTGTCAGTGCAAACAATAACATAAGATTGTTTTCAGTGACGATTATTTGATGTCTATTTTATGACTGCACAGGGCAATAGACCTCACCTGTAATTGGGCAGCATGGTGGCTCAGAGGTTAGCACTCTGGCCTTTTCAGGACACTATCTGCATGAAGTTTGTAGGTTTTCCCCATGTTTGCATCTCCTTTGAGGGACAGCTAGTGACATGACTATGGACTTTCTAAAGCGCAGGGTAATATGTAGGCGCCATATAAATACTAAATAATAATATAGTGCTTTTAAAAACGCCCATAAACAAGACTAAGTTTGTTCAAGACTACAAGCATTTCACTGCAGACATACCAGTGATGTCACTCTGTTAAGTTAATGGTGAACATTGAATCTACTGGCAGGATTAAGAGAGACAGTGGTGGACTTAGAGGAGTGCAGACTGTACCAGTGCACAAGGGCCCCGGACCCTCCTCAGCCAAACAGGTGCCCTTACAGCAGTGAAATGGTAAAGATGGTAAAGTGGGCCAAGTTAGTCGTGCACAGGGGCGTAGTGTTGGCTGCACCCCCATAAGACCCATAAAACCTAAACCAGCTGTGTAATGCCAATGACAGACTGCATCATGTGTGTCATTGTAATGTCCATAGACACAAACATTCTATTGCTCATTACGGGTACTTAAAAACATACAGCGGTGTCACATCTGTGTGGCTCAGGCTGACCCACCGAACAACAAGCAAACCTCTCGCAATAAACATCCTCAGCTATTAAAGAAAGCGGGTTTTGTTTGCAAGTGAAAGCAGCACGTGTCCTGGCTGGTGAGCCCGGTCAGATCACATTGCCGGCCCTGTGCTACCTTCTCTAGTTTGTAGAAGGATTAAGAAGAAGGTTTAAGGTGACGGCCCCAGGAACGTGTCGGCGCACACTGCCTACTTTCATTATCACGCTTCCACCAAATTGGGGGAGATTATTGGCCATGAGAAAACTGATTAATGGAAGATATCTTCCAGCCCCGGTCACTGCAGGGGGGCCGTGCTATGCGGATCGTTATCGGTGGGAGAAAGGATTTGCGTAGATGATGAGAGACCGCGGGACATTAATTTGCAGGAGAAAACGTTGGCAATTTATGTTTTTTTCTTTGCGGCCAGCTGATGACCAAGCGGCTGCGGTTATTAAACAAAAGAAGCTTATTGAAAAGTCATTAAAAATATATTTATATTGTGAAAGCTGATTTTAAGACTGTGCAATACCAAGACGACAAGACAATCGCTGGGTGTTTGAAGTAGATGGAAACCCTAAACTACATTTAGTGCATTGTGAAACATAATGAATCATTTTTATTCTTTAATGCAATCATTTCATACCAACTTGCAGCAACTTTCCATCACTTGGGAAAGGCAAAATAATCACAGAATAAATTTCAGCTTTAATTCCTAAATTTTGCATAGAAATATGTTTTTTTTTTTGGGGGGGGGGTACTGTACAAGGCTGTCCATACATAAAAGTGGTTCTGAGCAACATAAAGCTTTGCGTCTGCGGCAGAAAAATTGAATTCTAGAATTGTCATACAGATGTATCAAACCATAATGAAAATCTGACCTGAGTATTTTTAAATCTGCAGCTTTTTATCAATCTAATCCATATTGATCCGTCCACAAAGGACCTTGTTTAGACACTTCTTGTTATATGGTGACAATGCTCTGCCTGTGTCCTCTAATTGTACAAACCATCAGGACACACACCCTAAAAATGTCATACAGCCATGTCTGGGATTTGTATACACAGTAAATGACTTCAAAGAGGCTGCAGAAAATCAGCAATATTGAGATGCAACAACAGAAGAGAAAAGCACTGACGAGCAAATCTTACATTGTTCGGTTTGTTTCCAGTTCTGCAAATGTTCCAGGTTTGGCAAAGGTTTTAGGTAAAGGTAAAAGGTGAGCTCAGTTTTAGGTTACACCTCTGACAACCATCAGCCAACGTAAACGTTGCCCATTGTCCATCCTAACAAAGATACTTCAACTGCTAATAGCTAATGTAAACTTCAGCTGTGAGCCTGTTGTTTAAATACGCAGTGGTCCGCATTCCTATTGGCTGGTGGTTAACAGGGGCAGTTCCACCCTGGACAACTACCAGCCAATGAGAAACCTACTCCCTGTAAACCTTAACAACAGGTTCACAATCCTTCTTTACATTATGGTGTACACAGCTGGGCTGAGCAAATTTTTGGAAATGATCAGCTTTGATATAGCCGAACGAAATGTCAGATGTTTGGGTGGATTTTCCCTTCAGCCTGAAAGCTAAATACAAAGATTTTATTATAACAGTGGGAACTGTTTATATCACCCAGTACTCGTGCCAAATTAATATCATTTGGTTAGGGTTCACTTAATAATAATAAGTTACTTGAAGATGGTCAGATTGCTGGGTGGGCTGACCTTGCCCTAAAATGGTAATAGAGTTAGGTGGACTGACCCTTTAAGTCCCATCAAGCATTGTTGCGTTATGCCATGGCAAACCCTTTGTCTCTATTTTTCTGGAGGATAAGGGTATGGATACACTGAACAAATGGGGAATTCCGGAATGGAATGTGGAGAGAACTTTCCACATGTTCCAGCTCATGGTCCTCATGCAAGAGTCATGTGACTCATTTCTCTGATTTCTGATTGGCCCTGAAAAATTAAGTGAACTTTGCACTTTTTCTTTGTCTTGCTCATCCGGCCAGATCATTTTCCTGGACATTTATTATTTTGGAGCAGATATTTTAATGCCGTGGCTCTCCTGTGCCTGTGTTCCTCAGCCTGCAGATGTTGTCAGAGTGATTCCCAGAGAGTGCTGTGCAGTGTTACAAGGCTGCCCAAGGCGATGTGAGCAAACATGTCCTAAATTAGAAACCATGTACCCCTGACACGCTCCAATCCTCTCCTCCTAAGGTTACCTTCCATTATTTATTATTTCATACCTTCTTCTGCCAGATTTACTGGGCACAATACGAATTAGCCAACAAAAACATCTTCTGACAACCAATGGGATTGGTCAGTGACTGGTTAACAATCAACTGCAAGCAGGACAAAATGATTCCAGTGTATTTGTATTCTGAAATGGACATTTTCCATTTAGCAGGGTTTCTTAAGGCTACGCAGGGATCTGAAGCCTCTTGCCAGATAATCCCGTGCTGTGCAGACTTTATGTGATCTGCAGAGACAGCCAATCAGAACAGAATATATTATGACAATATAGTGCAATGTTTTACTAGCATTAGCACAGAAGTCCCCATAGAACTTTTGATTGTCTGTTGATTCAGCTTATAGAGCTTTTTTCCACTTTATCTAACAAGGTGACAACACTATTCTGCAGTGAAATATACACAGCAGTGTTGTCATCTTGTGGACTTTGATGGATGTGTCATTTTTAACTAACTCTAAGGCTCAGGGCTGATATCGGATGAGAATCTGGCATGTGTACAGTGTTCGTTGTTCATGTATCTGTCCTGGTGGATCCAAAACAATGAATGATCGTAATGAAAGCAAAGGGGAGAGAGTACAGCGTGGTGCCACTCGCTGATTCTCCCCCACCCCCTCTCCATAGAGCAGAGCAGTGCTGTGTGTACAGCGCTCATTCATGCATCACGCAGTCTTTTGTCATTGATTGTGAAAGATTGTGAAAGATTTTTGCACGTGTACATAGTCTAACTCTACTATTCAGATTACTTTAACATTTCATTGTTAAGACTTGACTTGTCATGGCATACAGGGGGGAACGAAGGGAGGTGAAAAGTCTGCCGCTGCATTAAGGTCTGGAACCTCCTCAGCCAACAGGGGCCCTTAGACAATTCTGCACATTGGGAACGACCGACACTGATGGCATAGCAAAGTTATGTCTTACACTTGAAACAAATCCTCTGCATCTATCTAAAGTCAAACTACATTGGATTCAACTTCTCGTTTTGACGAGTTAAGCTGTCTGTGGATTTTGCCAAGTCAGGAAGTGGCAATACGGCCCAGGTGAACTGGGTCTATGGGGGTATGTCATTGCATATATCGGCATTTAAAACAGAACCATGACAGTGTTATTTGGTTTCTCCCATCCCATGTATTTCCACTTTTGCTGGAAAGCTTGATCCTGTACAGGAATGGATCAATTCCCTTAGAATAAAACGGTGGGCCAAACATATCTAGGGCTGCATACGTATATGTGCAATTTTTGTTGCTGGAAATTATCTTCAATAGTGTCAGATGAATGAATGAGCACTACACACACACCGCCCATTATGTTCTTTGAAGTGGGGAAGGTGGAGAACAAGTGAGCAGCACCCCAATGTGCTCTCCTCCCTTGACTTGTTTAGCGGCCTATTCCAATTGGTGGATCAGGCAGGGAAACCACTGTACACATGTCAGAGTCTCACCCAAGATAAGCATAACTGTTCATATTGGGTGAGAATCATCTGAAGTGTGTACACAGCCTAAGACTGAACAAAGATGTAAAGGGAAAATGTATTTAATTTTACTTTAAAACCAATAACTATGTGTGTTCAATACAGAACAATGTGTAAGCTTTTTACGTTTAACATTTTTCTAGATGGGTAGGGGGTACTAATGACCCCTGTACCCCTTCTTCTGGGAGATGGTGAATATCTGGTGAATATCAGAGTTTGCAGGTGCTAAATGCTTGCTTTCTGCCATTCCTGGCCACCTTGGGCAGGTATGTGGTTCAAGTATAAGGGAACCCCATGGTTAATTATAAAAGACACCACAAACAGCGATAAGGCATTCCAAGCATGGTATTTAATGTGCATTATCAAAAATATACTTGAAGCTGCATAAAAAGATACCTTATGGCATTTAGGAAAAAATCCCCATGACAGTGTCTGGTTTCCCCCTAGTTCTTCTTCTTTGTCCATGTAGTTTCTGCAGAACATTCAGCAATTCCTCTCATATTTTGTCATGAAGTTTTTTAAAACATTATACTGTTGCTGTATAAATGTCAGGAATGTGTTAATGCAGACTGGTAAAGTTACTGAAAGGTCCATCGGTACCCGCTCAGATGTGCCGCCCAAGGCAGGTACCTGTTAAGTGTACAGATTGGGCACATGTACCTGTTCTTTGGTGGCACTGCACAGATGGCACACATGTCTCTGTCCCCTACCAGTCTCTGCGCTGTGTTGGGTCTCTGCGGATTCGTCAATGTTCTGTGTGACTTTCTCTATGGAGCGTCAGACAGGCGACCACCGCTGGCTGTGATCTTTAAATGACCCCATCTGATCTATTCGGAAATGCAGCCTCCTCCAGAAACGTGCGGAGCCATGCTGTGCCGAGCGTCTCTGAGCAGCGGGATATGGGATGGAGCCGAACCAGCTCATTTGCGGCACACATGCTGCAGCCTGCTGTTACCGGTTGTGAATCACATAAGCTTTGTGTCTGGCCACGGCGGAAAATGTGAAAGCCAAAATGATCCGTCTCACCCAGAATACTGTACCGTAATTACATATCGCAGGCTGGGAGCCTCATTCATAAGCTTTGTGTCAATCGGTGAAAAATCTGCTTACCAGGAGGATTGATTTTACAGTTGTGGAAATCATTGCTAATAATAATTAACCACCATTGTGTTTCATGGAGAAGAAGGTGATCTTAAAGAGTCACTCTCCACAAATCTGATATTGAAGTGTCTGGTAGAGGCTGGTCAACCAGCTGATGGTCATCCATGGGCTGTGGTAGACCCAGCTTCCATAGAGAACAATAGGAGATGGGTTTGTTTATTGTGCATTGTCACAATGGTATGGTTCCATAGGACACCAAACCATCCAGTCCGTTCTCTGTTGTGAAATGACAGAAAGGGATGTACATGGCTCTTACTAATGGTCCAATGGTGCCAGGAGCTTGAGGGCTGTAACTGGGCCCCTCAAACATCCATTGGGCCCTAGGGTCCTTTTGGATGATCCAATTCTTTTGAAAGGGAGATGACTCAGGAAAGGTAGGGGAGTATAAAGTATGAACTCTCTGCACTAATTTTGGAGACAATGGGCCTGATTTAAGTAAGTTCTCCAAAGCTAGAGAGGATACACTTTTATCGGTGAAGCTGGGTGATTCAGCAAACCTGGAATGGATTTCTAAAAAGTAATTTTCTATTTCCTAGCAAATGTTTTGAATCCTGGATCAGAATCATTCCAGGTTTACTGGATCACCAAGCTTCACTGATGAAATTGCATCCTCTCCAGCCTTGGAGAACTTTAATAAATCAGGCCCAATTTTGTTGCCAACTAGTAAGTGTGGGAAAATCTCCAACAAACACAGCAGCAATAAAAACTGTGTTCCAAAAACTGGAATCTCCACAAACTTTTCATTCCTGCTTGTGTTCCTGTTGCAGATTTACCTTCTAATCTTTTTTTTATGTCTGTGCGGGAGAAATCTATCCTCTCTATTGGTTCTGGTGGTCACTAGATACAAATTTCCTCCCGCCTCCTCTTGTGTCCCTGGAACAGGAAGTGACTGTATATCTCTACATTGGGGGCACAGACAATCATTAGAACCTTGTAGCAGTTTCCTCACTCACGCACTGATCCAATGTCCTCAGGTACAGCTCCACATGTTAATAGATTTTCCTGAACAGACTGATACAGCTTGCAGTATAACCACATGCATTGCTTGTTCATGACAGGTGCACTTTTAGCAGGGCCAGGAAGATGAGGCTGTGTCTCTTTGGGAATTCAATCTCCATAATGACAGTCAGTCAATAAGCTGTCTGGAAAATGAAGTCTAATCAGTTTCAGCTGTTCATTTACCTCAGAATTCAGCCGTCACAGAGCTTGTCACACAAAGGCCAGCAAACCGAGCTGCATTGCATCCTGGGAAATCTTTTTACCTTGGACGCCAGATCGCGTTCTGTTTCTGCTATAAATTTTTTGCACGCCTAAACTGTCCAAGTGAAAAATGGTAATTATAAATATGCGTGCATTTGAAACTGGATTGGAGCTTTTAGTGCTGATTTATAGAAGTTGTGCACATCTGGGCACATTCCCACCTTTCCCTATCACCACTGGGAGTCTTGGTCGATGGTTCTAGTGCATCAAAGATGGAAAAGTTTGGTGCCTGTCTCTTAATGGAGCTATTAAAAAAATATGAATATATCGGTAGAAAAATCTGCTATTCCCCAAATATGAGCATACATAAAATACAGCCATCAGCCATAAGGACATCTAAAGCACCCATGGGAGCTGGGGGAAAGCATGGTGAGATCAGAGCGATAGCCGGCAGATAACCCCTGACCCTGTTAGAGCTGACGGGGCAGAATGACAGTATACAAAGTAAGCAAAGCTAACAAAATCAGAAAAAAATAAGTGTTTCATGAATACTGAAACTCACCTGACATATTTAAAAAAAAAAATATGTGGGGTCTAAAATACGTAGATCCAACCGCATGATGCAATGGTGACATGGTGTCCACCGAAAGGCTCTTTGGTTCAGGCACAGGTGACAGCTGTGGTCTTCGGCCCTGCCAAGTTCCCCCAAATCCTCCTCATCAGTAGAGAATGTATGATCAATGCAGGAGCGCTAGTTATGCCAGGTCTTTATTTCTCAAATAATCCATATACTATCCCACACAGACTTCTCATAAACAAGTGCACGCAAATGGTGACAACGTACAAATCCACATGGCCAGCACTAAACATTTTTTTCCAGGAGGAAAAACTTTATTACTGTTTGTACTGATTTTCATCTTTATTTGTCCTGGTAACCATTCTCATCAAAGAAAAAAATTATGAGAAATCCTTATATGGGTGTCAGTTAGAGATACACTTTATGTATTGTTGTGTTTAATGCCGTCACTGTGGGACGTTTTGCATTTCATCGTTTTAGGGCAAACTGTTGCACCATGATCAGCATTCTCTAATAACCACCCTTTGTTTTATAGCTCAGAGTGTTACAAGCACCTGCTTATGCAGAGTTTTAAGGAACAGCATGTGTATGCCATCATGTACCAGATGAGGAAGAACCGCACGTTGTAACCAAGGTGCCTCTGATTACTCATCCTCGAATTTCATTGGGTGAGAAGCAGTTCAGCTGAGCCAGGGAATCTGACACAAAACCTCAATGAGAGAACCTTTATTATGGAAACAAGTTATGTAACTGTGAAACTCTCTGTGTTCTGTACAATAGGCGTGTGCCCCTGTGCCATGTCTGCTCCAGGTCTAATTATGGACCTACGATGATGCGATTATGTCACCTCCATCAGGTCATGCTGGGATCAGATTCCAGAGTATTTATTTATTCGGCTGGTAAACTTCATGGGTGAAAAAAGAAATAAATGGAAATACTATCAAAAGTCATAAGTTCCAAAGTGATACATTGTAATATTATGTTATCAAGGTGATAAAGCACAAATGAAAAAGGGGATGAACTTGACATGGGGCCCAGTTATAGAGGTGTTCTGGGCCAGGTTTACAGCTAATGGCCCCTCAGTTGGGAATTGCCCAGAACATGCTTTTAAATAGTTGAAGACTAAAAACAGTGATGTGGGTAGGTAAAAGATGAAAAAAATGAAAAATATTAAATAGAAATAGTAAATAGAAATGGAAAAATAGTTTTCACCTAAATCATAAATGTAAAACCTTTTTGGATACAGTAAATAAAAGTTAGAACCCTTGTCAGGTTTGCTTGGTGGCTATGGCCTGGCTAAGTTGATTTATCATCATGTCCTGTGTTGGTGACAACCTCATCACCCGAACAGGAAGCCCAGGAAATTCTCCAACAGGGATAGAGATAGCAAATTTGGAACTGTAGTTGAGGGACAAGGAGCACCAGTAGTAAGAATCATTGTTTTCAATCAGTTCCCAATCAGGGAAGATTCATGGAAAGAAGGATGCACCATCATGGACAAAATACATGGCCTAAGATGTGGTGGTAGCATTAGGCCTTTAAAGTAATAGTGTTGTCACCTTAGGACAGGTCTACAGGACCCCCTTACATAGGCATGAGGTGTTGTGTAAGTTATCAGCTCACAAGGGATCTAGGAAGTATTTTTTCACACAGATTTAACAAAATGCTTTCAATCATATATTTACAGATCAAAAAGGTGTAAATAAGAAGAATTAGTTTTAAGGTTTTCATATCCTATAATGATCGTCATCACTGAATGGGCCCTTAGGGTTCCAATGTTCTTCTGGAGGAGTTCTAAAAATAGTTCTTCCGACGGAACTGACCCTTTAAAAATGGTGTAAATGTCTGACAATTGATGCTTAACGACCATACCAGGAAATCAGCTTGCAGACTTAAGTCTGACTTTGCCGCGAATTACAGAAACACTCATCAGCGGCTGACGATGGGCGACAAGGGTTCACGCCATTTGTGCAGATATTTGATGCAGGGTGAGGGCATTTACGCAGAACGTGGCTAATTTTACAGCCGGGCTCCAGGATGAACTGAAATAATGAGGAACTTACTCGGCTGATTGGTGCCAGACAATTAACCTCCTCATTAATTGAGGACTAATGGGCCTTCATGCTAATTCGAGTAATTGAATGTCCAGGAATTAAAGACTTACTTCAAAAGGGAGGGAGAAGCTAAAATTAATGGCCCAAAATTGCAGGTCCTTAGCTGAATTAGACATTCAGCTCCAATCTAAATTTGTGCTGTCACAAGAAATGTTAAAATATGTTAAACAGAGATGAAAAATCTGATCTGGTAAATTCATGATCCAGCCTGGACAGAATTCTGTGACTGCATTCTGATTGATGGCTGGTTTGCTATGATAGTTCTGCTAGGGAGAGACTTTTTATGGGGTGAAGAGGACAGAAGCTTCAGCTTTACACTGACCGATAGACAAGGATATAACTCATTGTAATTTGGAACATGTCGATGTGTCTTCGGTTGTTCATATAATGGAGCCAACCAATGAGTAGTTCCTTCCCTTTCTTTATCAAGGAGGTAAGACCAATCAGGTTGTTCAGAAACCTTAATGAAAGTCTGTACTGACCATTCCTGCCCCTCTGATTAGCCTTATATAGCCCTAAACCTTACCAATCCACCCTATTACCTTAAAAAGTTCCAACTTTTTCATTTGAAAGCCTTCCTTATGTCCCAGGTTTTATAAGAATGCCATCTCCTAAGAGTGACCTGGAGTGATCCTGGACGTAGCTGTCATTGTAATTTTGGAGAAAAAAGCAAATGGTAACATTGTCGGGAGGAGGTGTAGCGATTCTATGTCTAATAAAGATTTGTTACCTCTTTTTCTATGTTTATTTGAATATTTTCATGCATCCGGATGGACAGGTAGGGAAGAACCTATTGTCCCAGGAAATGCGAGAGCTGCCATTGAACTTCATCATTGTCACCCTGATTCTTCTCCGCTTGTTTTAGTAATTTAAAACAAAATCTGTATAGCTGTTATCTGCCTTAAGCAAAAGGAAATGCTTGTCATTTTTCCCTGGTGATAATGACCCCATTTATACACCTGCTGATTAATAAGTAACCTCCACACTCCATTAACTGTCCAGTTGGCATTTTGATTTAGAGAATAATGAACAAAACACCGGCTTTCCCCAGACAGACCTGGAAACCAAATGACGTCTTGCCCGAGCTGACATTAAAAGTATGAAACTGGTAGAAGGTTCCACGACCAGGTGCCCAGAAGGGTCTCAGAAATCCAGATTAGTTTTGGGGACAGAAACCCTGACGATCCCGACGTGAGGGAGCTGGTGGGAGTACCCTGAGTAATACTAATAGTTCTAGGGGCTTTCCTTTTTGTTCTGGGTTGATTCTCACAGGGTTTTCCCAAGTGTGCCCCAGGTTGTAGGCCTTCAGAACCCTTGGTAATAATACGCCCCTGATATGGAAGGGGCTTCCCTAGAGAGAAACGTCTATGATGCCCATGGCCCTAGGGTGGCAATCCACGGGTGCCAGAACAATTCACAGAGTGCTGGAAGATGTGCGTAGATTTAAGTATGGCACCATGGCCACAGAAATTTTGCAAACGTTATCCTACACCTTTCTCAAGGGTTGGGACTTTTGGCCAACATTGGACTTTGGGCCAAATTACATTTTGGTAAGACTCTGCCCACTTGGTGCAATCTCCCTTCACCGCACCTTTTGTTCAGGTGACAAGTTTAAGTTATGGATTTACCATCTGCTATCAGGACAAACAGAGAGAATATCCCCAGACACAGTAAGGCATGAATGCCTGCAGGGACTTTGGTTCACTTTATGATTTTTTAAAAAATTACGATCGCTAATCACTAGAAGACTGAGCAAATTCTCCCTACTACCTGCAGCAGACTGAAGACAATGGCCCTGATTTACTAAAGCTCTCCAAGGCTGGAGAGAATACACTTTCATCAGTGAAGCTGGGTGATCCAAAAAATCCGGAATGGATCTAGTCCAGGAATAAAAAAGTTTGCTAATAGAAAATGATTTTAAGAAATCCGTTCCAGGTTTGCTGGAGCTTCACTGTAGAAAGTGTATCCTCTCCAGCCTTGGAGAGCTTTGTTTAATCAGGCCTATCATCTCAGCCTAGGCAAAGTCACAGGACTGGAGCCGAAGGTTGGCATTTTAATGATAATATATTTGGACATGTCAGGAATGTACTCATACAGACTGAAGTTACTAAGAGTTCCACTTTAAACAATTGCTCTGCCTGTTTACTTTACATCTGTATTTTTAACCCTGGTAACCCACGGCTATAGCGTTCCTCCAGCCGCAGTCTAGATGGCGAGTCAGCTGACTATGGGGCTCATGAAAGGAATTTCTCTACACGTGAATAAGAAAGGGGCCTCACGCTGCGTTTATTTCTTTATAAGCGATTCATCAGGGGCGAAATTATCTCGCCGCCTGGCAAAGCGTCCCACACATAACCAGCGGGACGCCAAGGCCGTCATGTGAGGAGAGGAAACGTCCTTATGATGGCTGCATCTCTACAATTCAAAAGGCTTTTATTTTTTTATGTTTTATTATTTTTATTTTTCTTTAAGCCCCGTAATGAGCGCCTATGGCCACATAAAATACATTTACGTCTAATAAGAGTTCTGTGGAGGTAAGAAAGGATCACTGTGCTAATAACAGAGATACAACGGCCCCACATAACAAAAGACCTCTCTGCGCCTGCAGAGGTTATTATCACCCCCTTGGGTAGTATAAATGGACTTTACATGTCACAATTTCATGGACCTGTCAGTAACTTTACATGTCAGCATGGATAAATTCCTGACCTGTCACAATACACAGCAATCGTATCATTGTTCACAAAAGTGCCAACTTTTATCATTAAAAGCCTCTCTAAGCTTCAGTCCAGTAACTTGCTATTACAAGATAATGCCATCAATTAGCTGCAGGCAGCAGGAAGTTTTTTTCTAAGTCTCCTCTCCCTCAGTGATCAGACTACAAGTCACAGGCTGCAGAAGAGGCTGATCTGTATGAGACTTTTATGAACACGGCCAAAAGCTGCACAGACACCAGGATTTCCAGCAGAGGAGAAGTACAGCTACACAGTTATTTTATACCCAGGGTCCTAAGGGTGATTGTACAGTAATTAGTGATGGAGTAACAGAAATGGGTAGTACTGGGGTTACTGTGTTAGGATTATAGGAAAGGGTATTTGTAACCTGTAAGTATGCATGATAGGGTTACAGGAAAAGTTGGTGTTACATGGAGAGTTGATGGTACATTACCAGGAAGAGTTTATGTTGGGGTACAGGGAGGATTGGTGTTATAGGGAGGGTTAGTGTTAGGATTACAGTGAGATTTGGGTTATAGGAAAGGTCTGTGTTACAGTGGGATTAGTATTGGAGTACTGGATGAGGTTAGCGTTAGGGTTATAGGAAGATTTGGTTGTTGGGTTAAAGAGATAGTTGAAGTTGGGGTTACAGGGAGGGTATGTGTGAAAGGATGGGTTAGTGTTTGGGGTATAGGGAGGGTTAGTATTACAGTAACAGCTGGTATGGGGGGGTTATTATTGGAAATTCAAAGATAGGTTAGTGTTAGGGTTACAAAGATAGTTGGTGTTGGGTTCCAGGGAGGGTTGGTGTTATAGAGGGGGTTAGTGTTGGGGTTACAGGGAGGGTTGGTGTTATAGAGGGGGTTAGTGTTGGGGTGCAGGCTATGTGTCAATATCTTGCATATTTACAATTGTGTTTAAGTATTACTTGGATTAAATGCAAAATACAACAAAGCTCATTCTACACAAGAGTTTTGGTTATCATAAAGGAGGGGCCACATCACAGCCTTGTCTCTGTCCAATGGGAGGGCCACATGAAATCTCATGTATCAGACATTTACCTACACACATAGAGTGTCTGCCTGTCTCAGACCATACAGATCTTACACACATATAGCAATAGAAATATTTCTATGGTTTGTATTCCTCCCTGTATGTGCATTGCATTATTCAGCTGTGACTCAGATATGACTGCAGCGATTCCGTGGAGATATAATAATGACTTAACGATCTTTCTGCAAACTTCTATAAACTGTTTACTATAATCATCTCCCTTTCACCCCAGACAATCGCTCCCAGAAACTGACAGCTCACAAGCAGGTCAAATGGGGGTATCTCAGCAGTGCAGGGAGTGGGGGAATCTCAGTTAGGCACCTATACCCATACGGCTACACTTCTCACCGACGGGACCAGGCCGGTATGGTGATCCCATTACACCCAGAGCTCCTAATCATGCTGGGCCTCCACCTTGTCCAGGACCCCAAATACATTTCATTCCAGCTCCCTACACCCCTACCAATCTGTCATTTGGGGTTCTGGAGAAGGTTGGGCCCCTGGTCTGTTTTATCCTAAAACCAGCTGGAGGACCTCAAAAAAAAATCACAATCATTAGTGATGTCACGTGGCCAACCAGCACCAATCAGAATGGCTTACAGAGGGGTTCAACATTTCATTGTCATAGTCAAAGCAGGCGGTTGTAGAGGGTGAGGGGGCTTTTTTTGGCCATGATACTTTGTTCTTCATGGACATAGCACAGGTTGACTTCCAGAAATTGTTAATTAGAGATAAAGTGGGCATGAGCACAGCCCGCACAGACTTGTGACTGCAAACAAAGAGACGCTTTTAAACATTTTACACCTCCTCATGATACGCCGAGTCACACAACAACGCGCCCTAGCCTCAAAATATTATTTGTGCAACAATATCACCATCACTTCCCAGAGGATATTGTGGGCACAAGGCCTCCCTCTGAGGTCAAATACAGTCATTTCTGTAAGGAGGAGGCTAAAGTCATGTGAGGGTGTCCAGGCAACATGTAAAAACAGCGATCTGATTCCTAAATAACACAAGCTGACTTATTCAGATGACCTTTCACAGTGCTTCTGGGAGGGGCTGCAGACTCTTGTTACATGATTCTGTGTTACCTGCCTCTACAGTGGGTGGAGCTTGGAACCAGGGAACATATCTGCCTGAATTTTCACTGGATAAGTTTCATAGCAAACAGGGATTCTGCAGAGGCAGAACAGAAGATGTGTACATGGCCTAACAGATTCTGAAAATGCTAGCTGCATGAATGTCAATGAAAAGTAAAGAAAAGGACTCATATGATTTAGGTAGATTTAGCATGACACCCTGGGAGCCCTCAAATATGAGTTGCTATAATATTCAAATACAGACTTCAGTAGCCATTGCATGGACTTTGCAGCATCATCAGTGTAAGGAACCTATTAACCAATCAGGAGGTCCAGAAAATGGGGAAGGGGGTGGGGCTTGGTGCTGACTTTTACACCAAAGTCGATATTTGCATATTACAGCACACCAGGTTTTTGGGATTGCAGGGTGCTCTTAGGAAAAGCCACAACTATGTGAACATGTGTGTGCGGGGTGGTGGAGGGGTGGGAATGGGTTCTAACCTTGTGTTGGCCTACTATGTGCCAGCTAAAGTAAATCAGGCTTTCAGTAAGCATGGCTGCCCTTAAAGCTGCTGGACAACAGGGGGTGAGATTACAGAAGGGGAAAGTATCAGCATGGGCCTATACTAGCAATGCTCATTGGTGAAAGGCAAAAGGCAGGGCAGTGGCACAGGGTTTGCAGAATTGAAAGCCTTTAAAATTATAATACAGCAGGGGTTATGAAGATGGCCTGGCTTCCTCTACGAACACCCGGGCACGTAAAAGAAGACCTACATATGCAGTTCACCTGCATAATTTGCTATTTAACCGGAGTCTCCGTTTAACATAAAGCAGCTACCGGCCCGCCTGATCTCACCCACACGTGATGCCCACAAGATTGTACAAAACAGGGTCACCTGACTGCTGCATAGCCAGGAATTGTATGTAGCGTGTCGTGTACATATTAACCCTTTATGATCTGCTTAATAGTCTGATCACAGCTCAAGCCTTTGTTTTGTCATTTAATAGGGCACAGCAAACTGAAGGTCAATGTAGATGAAAAAAGTATAGGATTCCCATGTAAAAACTATCCCAATGTCTAAAAAATACTAGATTTTAATGTGTCAATGCAAAAAGAAAAACAAAAAACAAAAACAAAATAAAAAGTTGATTTCAAGCATAAGCAGTTATCATTCCCCTTAAAAATTACCCATACTTTGCCAGGGCCATGCAAAGTGTCGGAGTCTTTTCATAGCAGGATTTTATACTTGCGGAACCCTCATCCACCCCAACAAACTGCCACAGATGGGCAAAAAACAGCAAATGGAACATAAAACTTGTTGGATCTCTGTTTCCTAATGTTACGTTAAGTGTAGCTAAACTTTATAAACTTTTCTTTTTGGTTTTGGATTAAATTCTGAAGGGTTGGAGCCTCTGTCTGGTTAGGGGCCCTTCCACACATGTGCATTTAGTTTACACGTATGTGCATTGGGTTAAAAATCCTGATCCTTTTAAATGGGCTGCAACACACCTAAAACAGTGCATGATGCACTCTTCTTGGGAGAATGCTCAGATGCTTTTTGCTTGGGGTTCTATTCCAAAATGAAGAACAATGCATCACACCACATTATGATGGGGGAACATGAAAGCTGAACTGATAGGAACATTTCACAACCCTTGCAGAGGATTTGGGGGGACCGGTTATAGTAAGCCGCCGGAACATAAAAGTAGTACCTTATATAAGAATGAACATTTACCCATCACAGCTCTGGGAAGTATTGGGTTTTCAGATCACCAGGAGTGCAGCAATCACAGCTCCAGCACTAAAGGAGTTTTAATTCTACGCTTTCCCATTAGGACATTTTTGTATGTTTGTGTACTAATCTAATACATTTGTTTGCCTTTAACTGCAATGGAAGCTCATATGATCAAATTTAATAACAATTTGCTGTTCTTGTAACAATGTATACACAAATCAAAATGTAGCTGGGGCACAAAGACTTCAGCAAATGTCCTACAGCCAAAATCACTAATTGCAGTGCCTGGATAGGACTGATAAACAAGCTCTGAGCTAGCGACATTCGCCAAGTGTTTGACGCATTTGGCCATTCCTTTTACAAATTGGTGGTACAATTAGAAACACTAACACAATCTTCCAATCAATTATTTGATTATCCAACCAGGGGGACCTGTAGATGTTGGTATCTGAAATAGATTGTAACATATATGGTGAGATGCAGATTTGCAGGACGGGGGCAACCACGTGCAAAAAGATCTGGTTTTTCACTTTTTCTTTCATCTGAGTATTTTTTGTAGCTTTCGGTATTTGGACTAAATCAGACTTTGTGAATCCTTGCCATTCCAATTTCTGAATTGTATGATTAAATCACCGCCATATATTTGGGAATTAAAAAAATGCCCATTTTGCTATGGGCAATCGTAACCCAGTATTAAAACTACTATAAGTATAAAAAATCTTCTATTCTGCTAGAAATCATAGAGTCATCAGGAACAGATTTTATGTTCAGGGTAAATGGCATCAGCAGGGTTAATTATGCAAAAAAAAAAAACCTCTTCTCACCATGTGAGGGATATTACAACCTGGTGTGACGTGTAAAATCCACAGACAGATAAAGATGACTTGTATTCCCCTAGGAAAAAAGACTCCTGTGCTTCCTGCTGCGCCCAGAAGGGGGCCCTACTGAGTCACTCCTATGACTTTTTTTGCAGCCATCTTCTGTCTGCAAAGCAGAAGCAGCAGTGTCAGAGAAAGAGAGGGAGCAGGGGAGAGAGAGCTCTGCTGTCTCTCACAACTGCACAAGTCTGAATGTACCCCTGCTTTAAAGAGAACCCCCCTATAAGACTGGTAGCCTGAGGATCTTCAGACATGGAGGAAGGCATCCACAGCTTGCAGGAAAGGCAGTTGTCCAGGGAATTCTTAGGGTAAGGCTTCCAGGACATGCAGCTCTGCTGAGAAGTCCCTTACACACACATACAGCCTGCTAACCTGTCACTTCATTGCAGAATGGATTACCCTCCCCTGTACCTGTGCAAGCCCAAAAGAGGGATCAAGCGGGACGACACCAAGGTAAGACCATTTATTTTGGGAAATCGGGACAAATTTAAACAAGGCAGACGGGGACTCGATTCAACTTGTTCGGAATTTTAATGACTTGCATGTTACATAGTTGGCAACGTGTTAAAATTAACTTAACACCGGCACAGCTATATAGTTTTTTTTCTAGGGACTTTTTGATAAATCTTTTTTTTTTGGGAGGTTAGGGGTCTCATCTGTTATCCCAGACTCTAGATTAAACTTGTCGGGAATATTAATAGCACTAAGATAAAAGAAAACAGTTGTCAATATTCCCGCAATCATTTCCAGGGACACTTTTCCATAGGGTTGCAGTGCCGGGAGGATGGGGGTCTCATCTGTCACGGCACACAGGGGCTCTGCTATAAACTTGGTGGGAATCTCAATGGCACCAAGGTACAAAAAGACAGCTGGCAATATTTTAATTATTTCCGGGGACACATGGCTGGACCGGATAATACATAGAAAATGTATTGGGGGGAATGCAAATCCCATATACACCACATGCTAATTATACTACATATACCATTAGATGTCAGATTCCACCTAAATATAATAAACAAGGTGATTCCTGTAAAAAAAAATTCTGTAACGTAGGACAGAATTTGAGCAGATTTGAAATTCAGGAAACACTTCTGGGCAAAAAAAAACATTTTAAAATCTAAATCTAACAAGGTGGAGTTTTCTTGGTGATTTTTTAATGCCGGAAACGGTTTCGGAAGCCGTCTCTGCAAGGGACTTTTTTCAATAAGGGGGTGTCACTTGTCTTGCCAGGCTGGGTCCGTGGAATGAACTCATTAGGATTCCTCTTGTACAAGTTTTGCAGCTCGCCATGTTCATTAGGGAATAAAAAGACTTTGGGAGAAACTTGTCATGAATCCTAAACACATGTGAGGTTTGCACAGGGTAGCCATGCCGATGTGTGAGACAGAGAAAACTTGCTGTGAATATGTTCATTAAAATAAGTCTCCCCCCTCTTTTTTTCTTACCCGTTCCGTTGCAGGAGACGTACAAGCTTCCTCACCGCCTCATAGAGAAAAAACGAAGAGACAGGATAAATGAATGTATAGCCCAGCTGAAAGATTTGCTGCCAGAACATCTCAAGCTCACAGTAAGAGCTCTCCTTTTCATATATAATTAATAGGCCCTAATATTTGACTACCATTCATTGATCTTTTTCCGGTGTGTCACTTAAGGATAAGAAACGATCGCTATTGCCTTTTTGTGCCACGTTGGGTAAAGTGGAAGGTTGCTGGCTAATGATGGATGCATTAAAAGAAAATAAAATATGTTTTTCCTTGAGTCATGTAAGCTAGTGCTAACACTGCATCGATTTTCCTCCTCTCTGCTCGCAGACGCTGGGGCACTTGGAAAAAGCTGTTGTGCTGGAGTTAACTTTGAAACACTTGAAAGGTTTGACATCCCTGACGGAGCAACAGCACCAGAAAATTATCTCTTTACAGAACGGTGAGTGACCGGATAATTATTTCCTATTGATTTGATCACAGCTAACGATTTAGAGATCTTTTATGGCTTTTTTTCTTTTAACTTATTTTGTTCGCTAAATCCTGCTTGTGTTTGATATGTGTATTTTGCATTCCATAACCTGATACTGTCACCCCAGCTAACACGTGAATCTACCGTATCACAGCTTACCTGATTATTATGGTAATAAGGGGGAGGATGGGAGATAATCAACTTTGTAAATAGTATACATTCCCTGTTTTTTTTGTTGTGCTGTACAGGATTTTGAAGTATCCAAACATTCATATTTTTCTTCTGGAGGTTTCAGGAGTTCAAGCACAGCAAATAATTTATAGCCAAAAAGGCTACAGAGGGGGCAACATAGCACAGAATGTCTTTAGTTTTGGAAAAACAGAATTCATTTCACTGGTCATTGGTTGTATTTGCTGTGTTTGTTTACTAAAGTATTCTTTCCTCGAGAAGTCCAAATTCTACGTGGGTGGGAGTTGGTTTTAGTTGGACTTATTCTGGTAGCGAGATTCAATATTGTACGAGGATATGACAGGCAGATGGCTTGTGTTGACTGTTCTTTTTCTCTGTTTACCGTGAAACAGGCGAGCGTTCCATGAAATCTCCCCTCCAATCGGATCTGGATGCCTTTCATTCCGGTTTTCAGACCTGTGCCAAAGAAGTTCTGCAGTACCTGTCACGTTTTGAAAGCTGGACTAACCGGGATCAGAGGTGTACCCAGCTTCTCAACCACCTGCACACCGTGTCCAGCCAAATCCTACCCAGCTCTCAGCTGCTCCTACAACAGGTGCCCACCGGAAAGGCTTCTTCTCAGTCCCCTAGCCGAGGGCTACCTAAGGTGGAGAACCAAACAAACTGTGTACCCGTTATCCAGAGGACGCATAACTTGGAGCTTAGCGAGAACGACACAGACACCGACAGCGGTTATGGAGGTGAAGGTGAAAAGTCAGAGTTGAAATCTGAGGGACAGAGCAATGCAGGAATCAAGGGCCAAGGGTCCAATGGTGTGACCGTGAAACAGGAGCCACTGGACGAGCCTTCACCCAAAAGGTTTAAGCCGGACTGCTCAGGAGGTGGTGGCTCGGCTGTTGGGACTGAACCAGTTGTACAGCCCGATGCCAACCTGCTTAACTCTCTCATAGGATTTGGAAGTAGTCCTTTCGGTCAGCAGGCCCCTTTCTGTTTACCATTTTACTTCATCTCGCCCTCAGCAGCTGCCGCTGCAGCAGCCTACATGCCCTTTTTAGACAAGGGCAGCTTGGAGAAATACCTCTACCCTGCGGCCGCCGCTGCTGCTGCTGCCCCCATCCCTTTTATCTACCCGGGTTTACCTGCCCAGACGGCTGGGACTTTCCCATGTCTCTCTTCAGTCCTGTCCCCTGAAAAGTTGGCTAGCTGCTCGACTTCCCTTCTCCCTGACCTCCCCTCATCTCCTTTTCAGGCTGGTCCTGCCATGACCGACCTACAAGACCCTTTGCAAGATCTCCGGGCGCCCCCCAAGGAAAACTAAGACAATGATGCAAAAAAAAAAAAATCATGATCTATATCTATATATAAAGAGCCTCTCATTTTGTAGCAAGTCTTGTTTTACTGGATCAACATTATTCTTGTACATTGATGGGATAAAAACACTTATTTCACTGGATGAGGCAACCAGGAAAAATGGACCTTTACCATGAGTGGTTCAGCTACCCCGCAGCACAAAATTAACTGTTCACTGACAGTGAGGTCTTTTGCAACGCACCAGGGCGCACTTTTGTAAATTGGAGCCAATAACAACCTGTTGCTCAGAGCAGCCAGATCCTTTGCCTCCTAAGAAAGGCGAAACTGTTTGCTATGGACGGTGGCTCCACTTTCACTCCAGTGGAAGTTTTAGGAATTAGCCCTGTGCAAAATAGCAGGGTTAATTTTGTGCTACTTCCCACTTAAAAACGAATGCGTAGTTGAGCCTTAATGTGTAAAAAGGTGCATATAATTCTCTTTGTATTTTTATAGTAAAAACTTTTTAGAGATTTGCCCTGCCAATTAAGAGCTATGAAAAGTTTAGAGTAAATCTAACATGATCCCCTTGAAAGTTTAACTTTAACTTACAAAACAGGCTTTGAGAAGCGCACACCTGTTCTTTGTCACACAATATTCTGTAAGCCGATTGTCAGCACCGGCTGTCTATAGACTGATCCCATGTCTGTTGCTCAGAACTTTGTGCTTTAGTGTTGCCTGGGTGTAAAAGTAAGTGCAACTTTTTAACATTGGTAAAGATTGAATTATAAAATCTGGAAAAGAAACAGTGCTCATTAACCTATTGCTACCCTAGAGACCTTATGTCATTTTAATAGGTTACACATTGCACCTTGTCCTGTTAGATAAATCTTGAACAGTCCAAATTTTTTCATTAGTAATAATCTATTAATCCATGGTGGGTAAGGGTGCTCACATGTGTTTCAGTCTCATAAGTTAATGGATAATTTTGTTGTCATGATTATACCTATGAAAAATTGTAACATCCCTGGCAATTCTTTAGATCAATTTTTTGGCATTTATAAAAAGTAACTGCCGAAAATTGTTCTTACCGCTATTCCCCCCCCTCACACACACACAAAAGGCAAAAAATGATTTATAGGCCAATCAGACTGAAACACACGAGTACCTAAATATATATTTTAGTGGCAACAGTCATAACTTTCCTAAAAATGTATCAAATAACTTTTGTAAACTTTGTACAACTTTTTACTGATACACAAAAATTGGAAGAAAGGCCAACATCTATGTAAAAACGTCAGTATCCTCCAGTAGCCCATACATTTTCCTGGCTTTGGGGTTGAACTAACCAGCATTTAGCTTAAAGAAGAGCTCTGCTATAACAGGTATTGCTATCCCAAGCACAATGCTATTCTTTGATGAAATACTGGATTTATTAGGATCTCCCCCTACTGGTCATTTACCATATATAAGGATAAGGATTTAATCCCTGAATCAACCTTCAAATGGTGTTGTTCTGAATTCTTATCATATTTATAAAATCCCTACAATTCCCTTATATTAATGAGCCTTTTCATCAGTTTTGTGTTGAAATGTATTTAATACATTTAAACTATACCAAGCCTAAAGATTGGGACTTAAAGTCATGAAGAGTTCCACCTTAATAACTTAGATAGGTGAAAGTAGCATGGAAACATCAGTCTTTCTGTAATTAATAAATTGTAATTGATAAAAGTTAATTCCAGGTGCTGCTTGAAATATGGCATCGACATCACCTCTTTAGATGGTGCGGAGGGCTCATTGGAGCTGTAAATCTTGCAGTCCACATAATCTGCCTTTCAATATCTAACTGTCTATATTATTCCCATAACTACTCAAATTATGTCCCAAGCAAACTTGGAAAACCAAGTTTGATAAATACCAGCTGTGCTCAGGGTGATAGGGAAACAGGGGATGCCAAATTTTCCAAAAGTCAATTAGGCTTTAGGTGTGTGTAACAGGGGATGCCAAATTTTCCAAAAGCCAAATGGGCTTTCCTGCTCTTGGAGCTGTTGTTAGTCAACTTGATATGCACACAAGGCAGCACAGACCTTAACGTTGTAAAACTGTATCATAAAATCACAGACAAACACATTATGAGCCCTTTCAGATCCAGCAAACTGAATATAATGCATTGCATAACTAGGTTTGGAGATTCTAACAGCCCTTTTGTTGGAGTCCATATGCAATCACTGAGAACGAAGCCTGTTAAAGCAGCATGCCGGCTTCATGTCATTAAGCAGGATTTTCCTTCACCGTTTACAAATTATAGGCCGTCTAAGCTGCCTGCTCTTAATAGCTAATTATTTTAGGTGCTGTTGCCATAAGTGGTTACATAACCGAGTTATAATTATGCCTTGTTCGGCCGAGAGAATATTGTGTTCTGAGCCTTCCATTCACCCGAAATTAGTTCAGCTGACAGTATTATATAACACTCCTCTTACGTAGGGATTTAATTGGGCTAAACAAACCTCGCCTCATGACCAAATCTAGTTTCTTCACCGTCTCGGTTACACATCCACAGTGAATAAATATTCTACAACCCCCATGTCTCCATCTCTATGCAGTTGTAATGTTGGTCCTATGTTTATGGCTATTTAAAAAAAAACTTTATATATATTATTTTTGCTGTATAAAAAGCCTAAATTGTGTTACAAAAAAGTCTAAAAAAAATCTCTATTTCGGGGCTGTTAAAAACTTTTTTCCGCAGGGGATAAAAAAAATGTAAAAATGTTTTTCTGTATTTTTGTTTGTAATATTTTGGGATTCACAGCGGTTTAAAAAAAAGAGGAAAATTATGTAGACTCCAAAAAACTTTGTAGTTAGCACTTTAATTTTACCAGTTTCTGTTGGTTTTTTATGTTCCACTTTGTAGAATTGCACTCGGACCAGAGGTTCTTTCTCTGTCTTTTCTTGAATACTTGAAAGCGAAATTGAGTTTGATAATATCGGTGTATTTGTTGATGCAATGGTAGCACTTTAAGGATTGACTGGTGGCGAGTGAAGATGTATTTTATTTTTATTTTTAATGTGTCTCTTTAACAAAACTTTAAAAGTGCACCTGTTTCAGAATGCTGTTGTTTTGTGGGCTCGGGCTGTGTTTAGAAGTACGTAGACCCATACTACGTATTTCTATGCCGTCCATAGATCCTAGATAGACTGCCTATTGTATATAAAGCTCCTCCCATACAACAGGCTTCTATGACAGGTACACTTAAGTAACTGGTAGTAAAAGTGCATTTTATTCCAATATTCATTTTACTGTTTTATATTTGCTCAAAAACAGTTTGTGCACTGAAGACAATTAATTTATTTGTATTTTTTTTGTTTGTAGTAAGTCAATAAACTGGAAGATGGCTGTTATTCAAAAATGGGCACGTTTCAGCTCTGTACTACTGTGGAACTACAAGTCTCAGCATGTGAAATGGTTCAATATAGGAACCCTTGACGTCCTCCAACCCTTTAACTTTTGGGTGTTATAGCACTTATGCTGAGGAGATTGTGCCAAAGAGAAGTGTGGAAAAAGTTTGCCAAACTTTTTAAAGGGCTTTTTTTCCCCTTTCAGCCCCCTTCATTAGATTACTCCTCCGTATCTTTGCTTTGGAATTTTTATAAGTACATGCCAAAATGGTGCAGGACACTGCCCTAATAATGTATTCCCCTTTAAGTTTTGGGTGTGCACTGAACCATTTCTAAGTAAGGTGCCAACTCTCCTCCCATAGGATGACAGTCCTGCCCCTGGCCCAGATTATCATGTGGTGTCATGTGTTTTTCTGGTATTTAACCCCTGCCTACATGATAGGATTGACACTACTGAACAAAATCATGGCTGCAATGCCTAAAAACAAGTATAATGTTTTGTGCTTGATTTATAATAAGGAATTTTGCTTTCCTAATTATTTGGAAGCCTTATCAGAAAGGGGGATTATGATGGATAACATTATCCAAACAAGTTGTTGAGGATTCCAAGATTTTGATCCCTTTGCACTCATCTGTATTACAACAACAATAATAATAAATAAAATAATTTGGGGACACTTACTACTAACTAAATGCTCACTATTTTCATACTAGGTATTTAGTATTTAGTTAAACTTAGTCAGCAGTGACTTAACCCTACTTAACCTTTGACCTTTGCTTACTCATGACCGCCAATGAGAATTAAAGGAAGCTGTCATATGTCTCCCCCATGTCAAATTGGGTATGTGAACTGAACTTTGGTTAGAGTAAACATTTTGCAAATCAATCCCTAAAGACGCATACAGATCTGCTGATGTGCCAACTATGCCCAAGCTCCAGGAGTGAGGTCTGAGAAATGATAGACTACCCTGTACATCAGAGAGGAGAAGGGTAAGAAAAGGGGCGACTGGAAGGAAAATCGGTCATTTTTTTCTACTTGCTAGATTGATTGTTACTCCTGGAAGGGGTTAGGGGTGTCCCAGGGATGCAAACCGTTAATGAGCTAAAATTGCACTCCTATCCATCAACAAACCTATTGTACTCATTCTGCCAGCTCTTTGCCATCAATTGATGAACTATTCCCACAAATTCCCACAGAATGCCAACACTGATTCGTAGACAATCTCTCTAAAACATGCTGGGAGTTATGGTTCCACAATGGCAGGAGAACCACATGTATGCATTTTTGCCCTATTGCACTAATAAAGTTGTAATATAGTCTAACTTAGTCTTATTACACTATATGTTGTAATAAGATTTAAACCCAATAAATAAAATATTATCATATAAAAAAATGTAACATGGTAATGTCATTTACAAAGTTGTTTTCAGTGATTTTGTCTTTGAACCCTAGTGATCCTGCCATGAAGGTACAGGTACTTCCTGATTGGGTGACAACCAACAAGTGGACATAGCAGCACACAGGCATGGTCCACTGTTGTCACTATCAGGAGCTATTCCACAGCCATGATGTGCAGCTAATTCTGTTGTGACTGCATGGATATAATAGGAGTGAATACAAGAGGCTGCAGATTATCAGCAGTTAGAGGAAATGGTGAAAATGAGTAAAAATACAATGCCAATTGTATATGATACACAAATCAACTTAAATGTCACATTAACAATCTGCTAACGTTTCATGAATGCCGGTGACTAGAGTGGTTTCCCATTGTCTGTTCCACCAGCAAAATGAAAATTCTAATTCTAATCCAAATTTAGTACCAATTCTATAGGCCATTGGGGGTGCTTACCAAATTGTGATTTTTTCTTAAAGTAGTGATATTGTGATTGTTCTAAATGTTTTTGGGGCAAAGACCCCCTTTTTGGATGTGTGCGCAATCTTGGCGCTAATGCTAAACTTCATTTTTTTTGGGTGGGGTGCGGGTAAAGGACCGTAAATAGGATTTTCCCTTCCCCACAATTTTCCGTGTTTCACGTCTCGCCATTCTGTCCCGCAGGCAACCAAACAGCGGCTAATGACTGGGGAAGCTTTTTTTAATAAGACTTCAGAAGACCTTGTCTAGATATTCTTAGTTTGTTTCCAAGGTAGCACTGTGAGATATCACACTTGAACGTTATGTAAGAGGTGAGATACGACAAAGTGATTAAAGGGTAAAGAAATAATCGAGAGTTTCTTTTTTTTTTTTTTTTTCCTGCTGTTTGCCTCAAACGCTGTGTTTAAACAACGTTCTAAAAATCTTTACAAGCCCGCGCTGGGGCTGCTGTGTACATACTTGTTAAATACATCCAAACGATTGATGTCGGACAAGCTATTTTTGTAATTGGGGGGGGTTAAAAAAAATTGTGTCAAATGTTTTTTTTTTCTTGAGATATGTCATATAGAGAGAATCTCTGTGACAGCAGTTGCACTTTTGTTGAAATGCTTTGCTTGGTAGGAAATGTTTGCTGTCCTAAATTATTAAAAGATAAATAAAATGCCTTCTCAGAGAAACCGGTGTACGTGTTTTAGTGCTGAAGGAGGTTTGTAGAATGGTCCTCTTCTTTATTTCTTCCCCCATCTTCCTCCTTTTTTCATTCTACTTCACTGAAAGCTACTTTCCTATATTGCTTCCCACCCTTCCTCTTTAGTTTTATTCCTTCCCTTGTTTTTTATCCTACCCGTTTGTTCCTTCTTCTATCTGTCCCTCTATTCTCCTTTCCTTCTTTCTATTCATCTTTCTACACCCCTTTCTTTCTCCATTTTTCTCTTTTCTCTACTTTCTCCCTCATCCCTCTTGTTCCTCACTGTTTCCTTCTTCCATCAATTACGTCCCTTCCTCCTTCCATCCATTTCACCATCCCTACTTTACTCTTTCATCCAACTCTCTCTTGTTTTACTTCCCTTCGTCCTTCCCTCCATTCTTCTTTCCTTACTTTCTTTCTGCCTCTCCACTTTCTTTTATTCTTTGCTTTCTCCCTCTATTCCTTCCTTTATTACTCCATTCTTTGTTCCCTACTTGCATCTCTTTCTCAATCCATTCATTCTTCCTTCATCCATATTTTCCTCTTGCACTGCTCCATTTCCTTCATTGCTTCCTCTTTCCTTCCCACTTCCATTCTTCCTTATTCTTCCTTTACTTCCACCTTCTCGTTTTCCTCCTTCCTTACAACTTCCTGCCTTCCTGCTATCCCTTTATAACTCTCCACTCCTTTTTTGCCTTCTTTCTATTTCATTTTCTTTTGTCAATTCTTCTTTCTTCCCTCCTGCTTTACTTCCACCTTGCCGTTTTCCTCCTTCCTTACTACTTCCTTCCTGGCTCCCTCTATCCCTCTATTGCTCTCCTCTTCCTACCTTCCTTCTTCCATCCTCCATCCATCTATTCAGCGCTCCCTCCCCTCTTCTTCCTTCTTTCTATTATTCCATCTTCTCTTCTTCTTTCTCCCATCTTTTCTTTTTCATTTCCTCCTGTCCATTCTTCTTTTTTCCCTCCAGCTTTACTTCCACCTTCCGTTTTTCCTCTCTTCTTACAACTCCCTTGTATCCTTTTCCTGTTCTTCCTTCTTCCATCCATCCATCCCTCCTTCTCTCTTCTTCCTATTCCATCTTTTCTTCTTCTTTCCCCCAGTCTTACTTTTTCATTTCCTCCTGTCCATTCAGCGCTGGAATGTGGGGGTGATCTGTCAGTATGAAACAGGTTGGAATGATACGGACAGCTCTCCTACACACCACAGCACAATTATCACAAAGCGGCCAGAAAATTGACAGCTAAGGTCACCGAACAGGACAAGATGTGACACATTGGTAGTTACAGTGAATGTTCAGGTGGACACAAACATACGGCCAGACAAAGCCGGTGGGATGAAAAATACATTGTGAAAATCTCTATACAAATTGACCTGACCAGATAGTCGTCATCATATTGTATCTCACAATCAAGAGGACAGATAGAGAAAAACACAATGTCATGTAAAAGATCACAAACCCAGAACCAATTTATTATTAATGAGATTCTGGGTTTCAAGTGGCTCCTTGCTTAACCAACAAAGGAAGCAAGCTGCTGATTATTACGTGTATCCAGATTCTGGCCAGGTGATATTATAAAGCCCAGCTGAAGGCGGCCCCTCTCTATCCTCGAAACGTGTTGGAGTTTTCCTCAGAACATTGCAATATAATAAAACATATCCAGACCTGTAAAATTGTCACCTTTTATATACTTGAAGCATCTTTTACAACAGGGGTGTCAAACTCTGGCCCGCGTTCCAAATCTGGCCCCCAAGGTCCTTTTTTTTTTTTGGCCCCCGGAAGAATTCAGAAAATGAACTACATCTTGCCTACCCGCCCACGTTACCACCTCACATCATCATTTTCAATACATGCAATACATAGACATTATTCCTGTACACCCATCATGTGACACAAAGCCTAGGCAATGATCACATGGTGCCTGACTACCAGGGACATTGTGTTTGTTTCAATCCATTAGAGACTGCATAGAGTAATATTTAGTGTCAGACAAACTTGTGATGTGTGAGGATGAACAACACACAGCCTGCATAGATAGATAGAAAAGTCTGTGTAGAGGGGTTTGTTTTTGGGGTTTTGTTAGTTATGGATGATGTGGTAAGCTTCCTCAATTTTTTCAAAAAAGTTTGGCTCCTGACTTGGTCTAAGTTTTTAAATTCCGCCCTCCGTGTATTTGAGTTTGACACCCTTGTTTTACAAGGATCTAAGTTATGATCACATCTTACCAGAAAGCTATATAGACATTTCAAGCACCTCCAAGCCCAAAACCAAAGTTAGGGGTTCCACTCCCTGTTTACCCCTCCATTCTGTTTAAGTCCCTGTAACCATTTTCACTGGAACAGAATGTGATCAGAAATGTATGAGACAAGAGGGAATTGCCCTTTCTTTGTAAGGATTTTCTTTCACTTCCTGTTGAGTTTCTATCACAGGCAGGGATATGGAGATATGGAAGGAAATGGATATACATTAAATCAATATTTTAGAATCCTGCTTGTATAAACCAGGCAGGGACAAGATAATTTTGGTCCCAGGACTACCAAAGTGCCCCCCCTTTCCCTATGTGCTGCTTCAGCAACATAGGTTCCAGGTCCGGCCCTTTTAGCACCACTCCCTTGCTGAAATGCCCAAGATGGCTGCTCCTCTGTCTACTTCCCAGCCCAGGTCTATGTATAAATGTCTGCCTGCAGTATTATCCTTCCATACATCCCTGCACAGAGGTCAGAATGCGTTTATATGACATTAATCACTACTGCCAATTAAAATGTTTTCGTGCACTGGGGGCTGTAAGGGAAGCAGTATTGGCAATATATAAAAGAGGAATTCTAATGGGAGATACCCAACACAAAGCTGCATCAGTAAATAGAAGAATCACATGACCTGCTGCACAGCATTATAAAGAGTTATGTGTATATGTAAGCCATGTTGTGATCATTTCTTTCCATCTGACATTGCCAGAATTTCATCTTCTTTAAGTGGCCCCAATCTGGGTGAACTCATTATTCCTGGTTCTGGTTTATTGGGCCTGAAGTGGTTAAGCTGCCCCGAGCTAGCGAGCTTTCCGCTGAGCCCTCTATTTTGGGCAAGGGTGAAATCAGGTTGCACACAGCAGAGACGTGACCTGGGCTGCTTTTACACGTCTCCTAAATGTCACCTCACGCGCTGGAAACACTACGCCAACATCAATCAAACATACCTTTCATTACACCTAAACATAGAGCCAGACGGGGACCCCTCACCCTTACACCGGGGGGCCGGTACCTTAATGTAGGATGTTTGTTGCTGAACCGTCCCCGGGCCATGGTGCTGCTGCCTCGGTGCCACAATATTATTTTTAATATTATTGTCATTATTAATAATAATAATAATAATAATAAACAGGATTTTTATAGCGCCAACATAATATGCAGCGCTGTACAATTAAATAAATTAATGAAGTCTCTTTGTCCTTTTAGTCTCTTTTGAAGTCTCTTTTTCTTTTTTTAAGCAATGATCTATTGAGAGATCACAGAAAAGAAAAACATTATTTTTTAAATTATTTTTTCATTATATGCACTCACTATGCCCTATCTGCCTATTCTTTGCTTTAGACCGGATTCCCGATAGAGATAGCACGGCCACGTACAGCCTCCACCAGTGACAATGAAGGAGTACAATAAGGAGACACATGCCATCCAATAACAAGAACAGCAAGGATCTCCATGGCAGGATCACCAGGTATTCTTTAAATGAGAGTGGCAGATTTAAACAATTTACATTAACACATGAAAGTGATTTTTGTGATTTGGTATTAAAAACCCAAAATCCATCAATCATACATTTCATTATACTTCTATACAGACTTTAGTACAGACGCCTCCCATTCTTACCAATGGGGCACCATATTATAGGAGGTTAATTCAACTTTCTGGATACACATACATTGATGGCTCGGGTGCATTGGTGTGTTGACTATCTACATGAAAAACTCATAGACCTCCTTTTGTATCATGGGAAAGAAGTATTTTCCTAGTTAATATCTGTTCATCCAAAGCCACAAGAGGACACAAAGTGGCACAAAAATTTCCTTTTTACCATTGCATACTTATGGTATACCCATCATACCCCACTCTAGACAAACCCATCCCCAGGCATCTTGTAGTGATTGCTGTGTATTTCCCTTTTGTACCGCAACTGCAAGGACTTCATTTGACTTTTTATCCAATAGTTTCAGGTGGTCAGGTTTCCCCCCATCGAGTGCTATGGTTTCATCTACTGGCCCTTATAGCACTATTGTGTCCTATGCTGTCATAGGGGGCAGTGGGAGAAACCACAGCATGTGGAGGGGGTGCAAGTATCTGACACTACCATAATGCAAAATTCTTCAGGCAGCAGTGTCTGTTTGAAGGAGTAAAGTTGCCAACTTTTTGGAAAGTTTTGGCAAACTTTGCACTGGTTTATTAAATTTTTGAAGAATTTATTAAAGTGACATCATCATTGGCTATTTGATAGCTGCATAACTATTGGTAGTGATTATATTCCACCATTGGAATTTAAGAGAGATTTGAGCTCAGGATAATGAGCAATGTCCTGATGACTCTCCCATTACCCTGCTTTCAACATACCTGACGTGCAATAGAATTCATAAGACAGGTAAGTGCAATAGGATGTTGTCACTGGGAAGTTTTTGCAATGTGCAGCGTGATTACTTACATCATGAGCACCTCCACATATGCAATGGCAAGTTACAAATGTAAATCTGAAATTACTTTTAGGATAAATCTTGGGTATAAACTAACTATAATAACAATGAGCACAGGGAATTATGGCATCAGCTGGGCAGTCAGGTATTGGTGATATATGTGTGAATTATCCCTGGGTACTGGGCTATGCCAACATCCAGGGGATTCTAAATACAGGTCTTTCCTAAAAGTGAAATTACAATTTGTGGGAATTTATCGCCCCCTGGTGATAGATTATAGTATTACATATTTTAAAAGACTGTGCAAAGGGTACCACCTAGTGGTTTGGAAGCATATTACACTATACAATGTTACAATAACATTTATACAGCAAAAGTAGCTTTATCATAAAGTATTTATTTTTAATGATTTTTTCAGAGTTGAAATACACTGGTCAACAACATTTTTTACTAATCAATGACCCTTAGTGCCTAAACTGTGAACTTACACTGTATATCAACCATTCTCTATTGTTTTAATAGAAGAGAGGTAAATACATTTAAACACTACCTGCAAATATTGCTTGATCCCATGGGGACCATATCTCGTCAAACTTCTCCAGGAGATTATAAAGTCTTACAGATAATTGTTTCATCAGCTGAATGTCTCCTACACGTGTTACCAGTTCTGAAAAAGATGATGGGCAAATGGGCTTCCAATGTTATAAGGCAGCGGGCTGCAGTAAGAATATGCACCATAAGCACTTTCTTTTGTTTAGATCAGGGGTGCCCACACTTTTTTGCCTTGCAAGCAACTTTTAAAATGACCAAGTCAAAATGATCTACCAACAATAAAAACTTGGACTTAATAACTCCTGTTCGCGGTAGAGTTTGAATTTGAAAGGCAGGGATTACGATCTACTCGCATTGCCTTTGCAATTTACTGGTAGATCCTGATGTGAATAAGTTTCACCGCTTTGGTGAAAGCCAAAAATGAAATTGTTTTATCGCATTTCTCTCTTCTTATTCTTCCTGGGTTATTTTTATATCAGTCTGGCATTTTGCTAGTGCCCTTGTCACTACTGGCACTGTACAAATGCATTGGGTGCTACCTGCAGCTCACTCGGGGTGCACATAGATTGGTAATGGGTGGGGCTACTGGATACACTGGAGCTCTAGAGCTGAGATTTATATTATAGGTGACTGCTTTAAATTGTTGCTGCTATTCTGACGTAATATTTAAAATGGCTCATAAGCTTCAGGCCCCATTTAACCTATGGGCCTGATTTATTAAACCTCTCCGATACTGGAGAAGATAGACTATCATGGGAGAACCTGGGGGATCGAGCAAACTTGGAATAGATCTGGCCTAGTATTGAAAACATTTTCCAGCTAATAGCAAATTACTTTTTAGGAAATCCATTTCAGGGTCAATGTGATGCATTGTTTCCTGTGTATGCATAGCCTGTAACCATTAGTAAGATAGTCCATTCAATTTCAATTCTCTCTATCCATTCTCTATTTTTTAAAATGCAGAATTTCACAACATAAATGCATTGTATTGTAATACCTAGTATGGGTGCCATTTAGGAAAATACTACTACAAAAGACCACATTGTGTGTAACATGCTGTGGTAATGCATGATAAAATGATTATTACTGCACTGTGTGTTAATGGGCTCTAAATGTAACACTGGAAACTGTGATCACAGCAAGAGGACTTTATTTTGGCCACAGTGGACATCATACAGGTACAGGGTCATAATTAATAGTTATTAAAGCTTGTTTAAAGTAGAATGCCAGCTTTAGAAGATCTGTAAATAGACTGATGAATGTAAACTCTTGTCTTTTCTTTTGCAGCTCTCGGCAGTTTAACACCATTGTGTCCACTTACAAGTCCTTAGCCCCTGAAAGGCATGCAGTGACCCCAACTTGTCTGTGTTGGAGAAAGGTGACCCTCTTTATACACTTTATGCTGTATATATCAGAAATATACGCACGGCTCCAAGACTTTTCTAGAGCTGCCCGACTCTCTGGAATGGCCTTCCTCGTCCTATTTTGCTTGCTTTTACTTTAAAAGAGCACTCAAAACCCATTTTGTCAAACCTGCCTTCTTCTGTCTCCTAAAACCCTCACTACTTCTCACCACTACATATCTCCCCTCCTATTGTGAGATACTTCCCCTAGATTGTAAGCTCTTCAGTGCAGGGTTCCTTTTCTCATTCTGTGTCACTGTCTGTATTCGTCTGCCCTATTTAATGTACAGCTCTGTGTAATATGTTGGCGCTATATAATCTTGTTTATTAATAATATTAATAATAAATCTTTTCTGTATCCGGCTTCCTTCATTTTTCTGATGTTCTCCCTTTGCAGTCCAGCTATCGGCCCCCGAAGGCCACTGTGATGTAATATTCTGCTTCAGTGTTGGCCAGACCAATTGGGTTTTGGACAGCAGGACCAGAGAATGTCCTAATTTCTGAACATATTGTGTTTAGGAAAGTTTTTACCTATAATTCTGGGTGAGCTGTGTAATGGATTGAAGAGATGCAGTTGACAGTGAAGGGCATTTTTTTTGGCTAGTTGGCTGGTTGTGGGGATTGAACCCAGTTGATATTGACAGTCATCTATTTTACCATTTTATCTTGGGTGAATGCACTACACTAATGTAAGTGTGACCAGATCCAGAGATGTGAAAGAAAGGAGGTCACATATCTCTAACAAACAAAAGAATTAGGCTCTAGCCCCCACCAGCAAATGGACCGGGGGGGGGGGGGGGGGGGGGGGGGGGGGGGTTGGTAGGTATCAGTATTGGGGTTGTTTGTTCTTTTACAAAAATCTGTCACTTTGTCCATTCAGGTTTCCTTTTAGAGGAAATTTTTTCAAAAGAAGTTGAGATATATTTTACAGTATGTAACAAGTTTTTTAAAACATTTTATCATTATGTGGAACTTATTATGTCTAAAGATTTCATGTAAATGTATAAACAAGAAAGCTACAAGTTTGTTACACATGCTATCCTTCCTGTTACAGTAGTCACAAGTTAACTTAGGTCCATATCCTGTAATCAGTTGATAATACTGTTTGGTCTAAAGAACCCTTTAGAATAGGAATTTATTGATCTTTATATTATAAAATATAGGAAGAACGTGAAACAGAAGTATTTTTGCAATGAGAAATAAATACAAAAAAAAAAAATAGACAAAAACAAGTTTGTTTTTTTCCCCAGTTGGTGAGGGAATATATTGTATGCAACAAATCAATGCAATTTCTGCATTTCATAGCAATAAGTAACAATGTGTGGGTAAGATCAGAAAATAGATAATTACATATTATACAGAGTTTTTTTTATATATATCTTGCATTGAAGCAAAAGCTGTGCCAGAGCTTATATCATTCACAGTTTCCGAGCGTATCCAGAGTATATACAGTAAATCGCTTCATCCAATCAGAAAGCACAAAAGTCCATTCATCTCTCATTTATTTTTATATATAAAAACGCACACACACCTATGCTTGATACAGCTCCTTCAGTTAGTGTGCTTGTGATAAAAAAAATAAAACAAACGGTCCTAATAAATAAAGCAGCCCAAAGAGCAATGGCGATGTTCAAAATGGGATGCCCCCAGCTGCCATTCAAAAGAACCTGTTAGATGCCCTGGTGTGGAGTTTTGGGTAGGCGCAACCAATCTTAAGCTCTCAGTGGTAATTTCTAGTGCCAAATCCCAAACCAGATCAGTGCTGGATTCAAAGCCGGACTTCACAGGCACCAACCAACACAACCAATTCCAGCAGATATGGCATTGATACATTAAAATATATTTTTGCAGTGGTGGGGAAGTTGTCTATTTGAGTATACAAGCAGCCACAGAAAGTGATTTTGGGTTAGCATGCCAATGGGGTTGCCTTGTGCACAAGTTAGGTGCCTAAAAACAAATTAAGATTTCCATCTTTCTTCTCCTCTCTTGATAACTAAAAACAGTCAGCAATATTTCAACCCCCCATATGAAAATGTTATATATAAGTCTTAAAAGAGTACATTATACAGGTGGCAAAGGATGGCATATTTACTAAGGCAGTGCATAAGAGCAGAGCACACAGTCAATAAACCAATACCACCCAAATTACATTTCCGCTCACTGGATTCTGTTTGGCTGCTCTGGGGTTCTGCATTTTGAAAAGCTTCTATTTCTTCTTAGTGGTTATTGCATACAAAAAAATCCTAACATGGTTAGATTTTTTTTTTCACAATCACAGCAATGCATTAATTTTACTCATGGCTAAATGTATAAAAAATAATTTTGTTTTTAACTGATTCATTGTAAATGTTTATATGGTGACGTCCTTCTGAAGCCAATTAGGCAGTGCCATAATATTTTAGCCTATTTCTTGTACAAACCCACTGCCTAGGTGTGCATAATACACAGGTGCAAAACTTCCCTGCAGCATATCACTCGGGGACTATTTTGCTGAGTCCCCTGTGCTGAGTTCCTGTGTCTTCATCAAGAGACTTCCTTGATTTTGTTTTTATTACAGAGACAGGAAGAGTTGGGAACACAAAGGTGGGGATACCCAAAATTCCCAGAAGACAGATTTGGAAAGAATGGCAAGGAGATCTTGCAGTGGGAGTACTCAAGATATAAGAAGCCAGACACTAACTCCAGCCATTGGGTTCTATAGCTTAAACTGTATATAGCTGTATGATAAATAGGACTTGTAGAGCCCGGGTTACAGCATTCATTCATGGTTTACCTAGCCTGGGGATTATGTCTTTTCCTGAAGTAGGATATGACTGAACCGAAGCATTATGCAGAACTTTAAGCTGCTGTCAAAACACTTTCTAATCGCCAAAGTTGTCATTAACAAGTATATGCTTCAAACATTTGGCGGTTCTTTCTTTAAAAAATGTATCTTATATTTGTTATTGCTTGGCAAACATCACTTACATTTTTCTAAAGGGACCGTTCACTATGGATGAAAAAGGGGACCTTTCTGTGTAACAACACGAGCAAGGCCACACTTCTCTTTCACCCTCCATTAACCAACAACTTTCCTCTGCAGTATAGTCCACTTGGTGATCTAGGTGTTTTTTCATCAAGAATAACACTTATACAATTAAAATGGACTTGCTAGAATGTGGCCTTACACCCACAGTGCCTCTAAGATTGTGACTAACTATGTGGAAGATGAAACCTGTGGGTCCTGCAGGTGGAAGACAAATTCAACACAAAGAGTAATACTAATTTAACTGAATATTACAAAAGAAACTGGGAATGATTGACAACTTTATTATTTTGGTACGTCTTGTGGTGTCAATGGTTATCCTTGCCTTTTAAGCAAAAGGATACAATAAATATAGGTATATAGATAATAATTTCTTATTAACACAGAGAAGTGATTGATTGCTGTGTAACAGGTCCTCTTGGAATGAAAAAGATATTGGAATGTCCTAGTCAGATCCCATCTCTGTTGATCATCAGGACAAAAGGGGGGGTTAAGTCCCCATAAAAGAAAGACAGCAAAAGAAAAAAAAAAGTCAGGGAAGCGGTCACCCCCTAATCTATCCAAAAAAAAAAACAAAAAGTTGTAACTGAAAAGTTCAGGCTTCAGTTAAATACAAATGTTTTGTCTTCAGCTGGCTGCGGACATGTACACTATGATTTGTGTCTTTTTTACAACAAAAATTTACTTTTCTACTCCCCAAATAACTCAATCCTTTTTTTTTTACATCACCTTCTATCAGCTTAGGTGCTTCCAATTTTCTTTGGCTTAATCACAGACTATAGGTGGGATAAAAGAAATTAAAAAAATGCTCAAATATAATCTCATTTATTTTTCTTAGGAGCTCAGTGACCTTTGTGTTCAAATGACAAATAATACTATTTAATTTTTTGCTCCATGAAGACTGCCATAAATAAGTCCCACCGGAGCCTTTGTAGTAACACTGCTGTGGCTGAATATCAAAGACAAGTAAAATAAAATGAAATACAGGACATGAAACATGACAAATACATTATCTTTCCATCTGTGTGTGATATACAAAATTACTAAGTGGAAAAATAGATAAGCATATATATTTATATATAATATCACTTTCATCATTCATGTACACCAGTGACCTCACTGGCATCAGCTTACACAATCTCCCACGCAAATTTTGTAAGAAATAATACTTAGAAAAAAAAGTATTTTTGTAGTAAGTTAGGCTATAAATGTGTTGCTGATGATAGCATTGTCCTATTGGCTTGTAATCGCTGACTTATGCTCCATCAAGCTTTCTTGGAAAGTCTCCAGATTCTTCTAGCCAAGGTGGCAGGATTTAAAGAGTGTGACCGAAAGTAAGACTGGAGCCATATTGTTCAGCCGTGTGGCTAAATTATAAACCGTCCTCTGGCCGTGCCAAGCCGGAATGCTGCGCAGTTATACATAGATTCCCTCTGGGTTGAATCCTGATGACAAGGCATTCTGGAGAATGCGCAGGTTGCTCGGAAGTTGCCTGGAAAAGCCTGGCCTTTTTAGGGACCCCGACTGAAAGGTTGGCTCTGAAAGAAGGAAAAAAAAAAAAGATATATGGAATTAAAATCATGGTTAAGCAAGAAGATCAAATACTATTTGCTTTAGGAGGTATCGGTGGTGAACAAAGATGGCTGCAGGCCAACAGCAAAAACAATTCTGTTGCAGTGATTAATGCTATTGCTGGGCCACTGTAATGCAGGACAAGTTTCAGCTTTCATCAGGATTGTGGTGGAATTAACAGGTATTAAACTAGCTGAAATTAAAAACAGTTTTATTACATTTGAAGTGTCACATGCTTGAACTGAACCATGTTTTAACAAGCCTGAATCTGCCCGATATAGCTAGTTCTTCCTAAAAGCTGAAATCGTCAAACATTTGATAGGAGAAAAGCTGTATTCCTCTCTGATTCCATTTATGTTGCCTATCTGTTGGCCTCTGCCAAATCAGATCATACTTCTCCCACTGAACAGGGGATGGCAGGCTGGAATTAGTACTAAGTGCATGGTTGAGAAAGTCAAAGAAAATGAATCCTTAGCAATAGTGACTCCAGATAGAGAGCTGCACCAGTGTAGATTACCTGGCTTAAAGTTAGCACTTGTCAGTTTCTCTTCAAACACTAGGTTCAAATTCAGGGACATCTCTGAAGCATTACATTCAGCACGTACCTTTTTCTGGCTGGGGAAATTCAATTTCGCTCGGCTCTGCTGGAAGCACTGTGACCTTGGTGCCGGTTTGCTGGATGAACTGCTGAAGATTGACCTGGCGGAGTTCTTTGGTCAGCTGTTCCAGTTCCTGCTCACGCTCCTAAAAAGGAGAACACAAAGTCTGTGTCATGTACCAAGTCTACAGAAAGACAACACTTTATTAGATTTAGTTCGATTTCAGCCACCGATTTTCAAGCAGAGGATGAATATGAAATACGAGCACAGTTAGATATAATATCCCACCTCATGAATGAAAATGCCAGACAGGACCTGCAAGAATTCTATTAGTGAGAATTAGATTAATTAAAGGAAAAAAAAACAACTTTTAGTGATTGTAGTTGGATCTTTTTAAAAATGGTAATGGAAGACAAGTCTGACATCACAGGCTGCCTAGAAGCTAAACTTTGAACATGATACCTCTTTGAACAGCAGGTGTATAAAATTTTTGACAAATGTTCCTACACAACGTACTAAACTAGGAGACCTGCTGCTTATTAGTTTCTCATGTAGCCATCAAAGATTAAAAAAAAAAAAATCACAATGTTTACTTAACTGTCTGCTGCTTGACTTACAAAGCATAAGCCTGCAAGCTAGGAAAGCATAACTAATCCATTGTTCTCAGCCCTGGTATTAAGATCCCAGGTCTTGACCCCCAGTGAAATCTATGTGTCCGTCTTGACTTACCAAGAGCCGCTTTGCTGCTTGTCCCAGAGACCTCTCCACCGCTTTGCTGCCATTTTCCAGCCGCTGGCATTCTTGATTTTGGATGTCAAAGTCTCCTTTGATCTTCTCAATTTTCCCCCTGATGATTTCTTCATTGATTTGGGACTCTTGCACCTCCCTTTGCAGTTTTTCTGCTTCAATACCACTTTCAATGGTGTGGATTTTGTTTTGGTAGTCCTTTATTTGGTTCTCACAATGGAGCATCCTTTGGGTCATCTCTTGCAGCTGCTCCTTTAGCTGCTTCTCATTTTCCACCTCAATCTGAAGCTCATTTTCCCAGAATTCTTCTTCTTCAATCTCAACCTCGTTACGTTTAACCTTTAGCTCTAATTTGCCAAGTTCCTCCTCCAAACTCGACTTGTATTTCTGTTCCCAATATCGGATCTCGGCCTCACTGGCTTCCATTTGCTTCTCTAGAGACTGAAGTTTCTCTGTCTGTAGATGTATTAGCTTTTTTAGTTCCTCTGCTGTGGTCTTACAGCTATTAAGAACTTTTTGCTTGAATTCAGACTCCTTTCCTTTGCCAAAAATGTCCATGAGTCCTTTGGCCCCACCGCTAAATGTCAGCGATTTCCTCTTTGGCTCTCTCCTTTTGATGGAGCGGTCATTCTGTGGCCGCAGTTTGGCAAGTGGGGGCAAGCTTTGCCTGTACAAAGTCCGTTCAGGTACATGAGATATAGTGTCCGAGGTGGGCCTTTCGCTGAGAGATGGCCCTGTGCGGCGCAAAATTAGCTGAACATCGCTGGCATACTGACCCCACTTGTTTATGGAAATCACTGGGTTTTCATGAGGTGCCAAATGTCTTTCTGTGTCTCTCCATTTCTCTATAAGAGTGTATCTGCCTGTGCGACCTGGAAAAACACAAAGACAAAAGGGTTACAAACAGGCATAAAAATATAAAAATTAACTGTAATATGCATTTAAGACCACAATTGTATTTATTTTAGTATTATAGGGAAGAGATAAATGCCATCAGGTTTTATTTATTGTCAATATACATGAAGAGGAGATTCACCCCAAGTAATTCATAATGTGTTGCATATAAAAGAACAAAGCAATACCTTGATATACCTTTATACTGGCCAATATTGATCAGTATTTTCTCCAGAATTTTTTTTCTGTGTGGGAAGAAACTGTAGGTGGGTGGCAGCCCCTGTATTGTGACCCAGCTCTTCAGTAACCACCCAAAAATAGCCGGGTGGTTACTGAAAAGTGCCGGGTGGTGCGCCCAGCTAAAAGGTACCGGGGAGAACATTGTCACTGGATTATACAATGTCAATAAGACATCACCTTGACTTTGGCTAAGCTTAGACAGGCAGAAATCCCGTCAGATCCCAGCAGATTTCTAACAAAACAGGAAACAAACCATCATTCATTTTACTAATCACAGTGAAAAGGGGGTAAATGCGGCTGTGTAACCCACAGCTGGCTGTAAAATCTTAGATGAAATTGAATAACTGTTATAATAAAAATGTCATTTGAAGCAGTATGTCACTGGCATTATTACAGAAGTTTGTTTTTACCTATTTGTTCCACTTTAATAATTGAAAAGTGTTCATATTGACCTCCTAACTTGTAGCCCAAAATTACATTGTATATGGAGCCAGCTTGAAGTGGGATTTTGGGTGAAACATGGTAGTTATGTATTTAGGTTTGCAGTCCTGGCTTAATTCCCACCAAAAACCTGCATAATGTATGTCTGCATGTTCTACTTATGTTTATGTGTGTTTCTTACATGAGCTCTATCTTACCACACTAAAAAAGTTATTAAGATCCTACTCCAAAATTGCACTAGATATGTCATAGTTGAAAGGAGTTAACATTATAGTCTCCCAAGCATACCCCGCTGGCATTTCTAATAACACAAGTAAATCACAGGTTTCATCCAGACAGTAGGAGACAGTTCAGGAAACCATAATAATCTGTATATATTCTTTATAAAACAGCCTCAGCCACCACAACTAAAAACATATGGGTAGGGTAGCCAACTTCCACCTAAACTGGCCTTAGGGTGTATGTCTGTGCACATAGGAGTGTGATGGGAACACTGAAGTGTAAACTCCTTCCACTGATATGAGAAAGAAAATGCAAACACCAGTACAACACAAAAATTCCAGGAAAACTGGAAGACAGGAGAACACTAATGATAGGGGAACCCAGGACCTGTACTGTAATGACTTAAACATTTTAGGCTGTACATGTGGTCTTCTATTCACCATACTGGGTAATATTTAATTTATTTATTAAAGCTTTACTGCAATTATGTAATGCAGATAGGTGAACCATCAACAGATGGCGCCGTTTAGCTACTTAAAAAAAAAAAACACTTCTAGGGGGTATTGGAATCTATTAGAATGACATTTCTGAAATTTGTGTATGTAATCCCTAAAACACATTTTTATCCTAAATTACTGCTTTTTATGAAACAGTAACGGTCCTGGTAATAAGTGCTTCCCCATAACAACTGAAATAAGTGATAATCATAATCAGTGATAAATTTGCACTGCACTAGTATCTCCTTCCTGGTGATAGCAATACAATAAATAGGAAACCTCACTCCATGTTTCCTCTGGTCAGGTATGGGGCTGTTATTGTTGTGTTATCTTAGGATCACCACCACCATAACACTGTTGGAAGCAATTTAATGATCCTGTTTTGCTTTACTGAATGCTCCCCAATAAGGAATAAAAACTTTTAAAAGGGTCCATACTAGCTAATGGGGAAAAAAATAAAAAATAATATATATATATATATATATATATATATATATATATATATATATATTTGTTAAGATAAGGACTTGGGTTTCTTTTAGATAAAGAGAAACATGATTCTCACCCAAGACAGGGAGGCTGTTGTTTTGCATGTTTAAAAACACGGAAGCGTCATGTTGCATCCCACATATTGCGCGTGGGAAATATTGGCACCGTATGTAATGGGCCTGCCGTCAGCAGTGAAGGAAAAAAAAAAAGAAAAGTGTTGGTGCTAAAACAACAGAGCTCGTTAATTAAGCTATTCTAATGGAAACAGGGAGGAATATTTTCAAACAAAGCTACACAGATAACCTAAAGGAAACTTTTCATGTGGATATCGTAGACTTGTCCTGAAGATGCCATGTTCTCGGCTGTTCCTATGCTATGAGCCAGACCCAGAACTGCTGTACAGATAAGGATAGTAGCTATTCTTCTCTAGTATGGATACTGGTTATCAGTGAGATCAGTGTTCTCTGTACAGCACTGCAGAACATGTCAGAGCTATAAAAATGTAAAATAATATGAGGGCATTAAGAGTGTGCGCTCCTCTGGACCAAAGTCTTATGTATCTTGTTCAGTGCTCCCTGTACAGCACCGTAGAATATGTCAGAGTTATATAAATACATAGTAGTGTAAGTTCCTTAGGTGCAGAGATTGAAGACATTGGGCCTGATTTAATTAAGCTCTCCAAGGCTGGAGAGGATATACTTTAATCAGTGAAGCTGGGTGATCCAGCAAACCTGGAATAGATTTATTCAAAGTAATTTGCTAATTGCTAGCAAATATTTTGAATCCTGAATCATATCCATTCCAGGTTTGCTGGATCACCCAGCTTTACTGATGAAAGTGAATCTTCTTCAGCCTTGGAGAGCTTTAATAAATCAGGCCCATAGGCTCAGTGTTCTCTGTACTGCACTGCAGAGTATGTCAGCACTATATATATGTATATTTGATAGTGTGCGACTGTGTTGGAGACATTAACGTGTAAGCTCCTTTGGTGCAGACTGACATGAGTGGCTTTGTGTTCTCCATAATTAGTGCCAGCACAATATATATGAATATGTTAATAATGTATCTCCAGGGGCTGAGTACAGCAGGATCTCTAGAAGTCGGCAGGTTCTTAGCAGGGCTCATTCTTCGTCCTGAACACCCCCTACCTCTACTTTTGCAGGAATTTCTGTAATTGTTTTAGAAAGATCAGACTTCAGTCATCCCCCACTGAGACCGCAATAATCCTCCAAAAGAACGCCTGCTAAATTAAGCAAAACATGGGCTTCAGAGGGGGAGTCAAAGGTCAGCAAAGCTTGATTATGGCCTAAAATAGGCAGAACCCCTCCATAGAGGAGGGCAAGGGGTGATGTGGGGCTGTTGTATATGGGGCAAACATACAATCACATGGTGACACCTAATTTTATTGCTCTGATAACATATTTAGGTTCTGACCTACATAGGCCTTGTTTGTATTCAGCCTGCGAATACAGAAAGCCAAAACTTTTCTTTTTCAGTTTTCGATAGCACGGGCAATGACACAATTCAGTTTTTAAAATTTGTGTTCCAATGGCTTCTCACTTCTTGTCAGTTAGGAAGGAAATCTCCCCATTGAGGACAAACACAGGAAAAGAACTGTAAAGCACATGTAAACCTAATCACTAAAATCTTATAAAGCTTTAACATGGCAATGTTGTTACAATCATGGGACCATGCAAGTTTTGAGAAGTTGGAATGGACAAGCCCACAAGCTGTATCCCCCTATTGGGTCAACACTGCTGTATTTCTATCCCTAAAGAGACCCTGGCATTAACTTTGAAAATGGCCGATAATAGCTAATTTATATTGCTCATTTGCATTGTTTTACCATTATGTTTATTTGCAATGTACTGCTTAATATGCCAAAAAGTCCCAACTCTAGGAATAGTCAAACACCAAGTGCAGATCCCCTTCTCCTATGCAATTGCCGACTGTGTTAGTCCAACTACCTACATAACTTTTTATGTAGTTGGAATAGGAGGAGAATACTGGAGGATGGAGGAGAATACTGGAGGATGGAGGAGGAGGATGGAGGAGAATACTGGAGGATGGAGGAGGAGGATGGAGGAGAATACTGGAGGATGGAGGAGGAGGATGGAGGAGAATACTGGAGGATGGAGGAGGAGGATGGAGGAGAATACTGGAGGATGGAGGAGAATACTGGAGGAGGAGAAAGGAGGAGGGAGGGAGGAGAAAGGAGGAGGGAGGGAGGAGAAAGGAGGAAGGAGGGAGGAGGAAGGAGGGAGGAGAAAGGAGGAAGGAGGGAGGAGAAAGGAGGAAGGAGGGAGGAGGGAGGAGGAGGAGGAGGAGGATACTGTAGAGTATTACTTGAGTGAGACTTCTAATTCTGCTAGGGCTATGGACATCATACCCAAGATGGGGGCACCCAACGTCAGATTCAAGGCTTTTGCAGGCTATAACATGCAAAAAGTTTATTAAATGCACATATAATCTAATGGAAAGTTTGTTGTTGAAATGAACAATCTAATGATAGGGTCTCTTTCCTCAAGAAAAAAAGTTGGCAAAGCTGCTGAACCTGCTCCAATGGGATCAGATTCTGGCTATTCAGTGTACCTTCAGAAAAATGGTGTAAATGCCACATACATTTCAAGGGATGGATCTTATTCTGCAATTCACATGGCTTTGGTGGGGGAGGCAGACTAAAGATTGTGTTAAATAACCCCCCCCCCTCCGAACTGGGGTTATCGTATTGATCATCATCAGTAACTTCACGGTTTGCAAATTAGCACCGTACAATCCCCAGCACTGCCGTCCATAACACAATCCCAGCCACCAATACCCTTTTCATCTACCTTGCTAATGTTTGAGTGCATTTATTCCCAGGCTGGTTCACAATGCCGTAGAAGGGCCAGAGGTTCAGGGATGAATTGATCTTTCTCTATTAAAGCCTCCCAGGTGACCCTTGGATGTTTTTTGATGCATTTGTAAAGTTGTCAGGCTTGGCTGTGATTGCAACTTCAAAAAAAAAAAAAAAAAGAGTACAGGAAACCAACTAATCAGATTGTTACATTTTTCTAGCAAAGCTGGAAGGAGTCAAGGACATCTGGCAGAATCCATTTGTTAAAGAACTAGAGCTGGTGTGCGTAGTATATGAATATAATTACAAAGCATATTAAAGCAAAAAAGTGTGGAAGTTTTGTTTTCTTTTTATTAAAAAGCAGCCACAGCCTAAGGTTATAAAGCCCATCTCCTGCCAACATGCTGCATAGATGGTCCTTTGCTCTCAATGTGGAATCAGGGGTCTCTCTACAGAGGTCAAACCCTCCCTCCCCCTGCTGAATCAGACTTCTAGATCGGCAATCTGCTAAGCTCATCCACCCTACTGATTGAGGAGCTCTCGTGTAACATTTCTACGCATTTATTACGTCTTAAAGAGGTCACAGTACTTCCCTTTAAAATGTCTTCATCTACTTTTCTGCAGTTTAAACACACGGGAAGAGGAGACTGAGGAAATATTTCCTCCTGCCTGCAGCAGACTTATAACATCTCAGCCAAGGCAATGTCACTGGACTGAAAATGAAGAATGACTTTTTTGTTAAAGAGATTTTATTAAAAATAATACTGCTGTAAATTGTCATGTTGATCCTAAAACGTTCACTTGTTGGGTCCACTTTAAAAAAAGAGACAAGATTCTTAAAATGCATAATGCGTACATGCTGAATCATTTGATTTTCTTGCAGCGACTACAGAATCGAGAAGTAGTTTTACTCAGCAAAGTCCTTGCAGGAACAGAACTTAATTAATTGTATTGTAGCCATGCAAGAAAGTGTTTCATTTCTGAATGGAGACAGCTGTGTGACAGCGGGACCGCGCAGTCTATTTAAAGGCTGTGTGCTCATCTCTCTTAATCATTAGACACAGGAAATTGTGGCGAGGCGGCCTGGATAATGATGTCCTGTGTGTGCGCATTTTCAAAGCACTGGAGTTTGAAATAAAGGAGAACGCTTCCTGCAGTTTAATGGATGGAGGCCGCAACAAAAAGGCTAAACAAATGCTATTAGAGCTACCTACTGCTAACAAAAACCAACCGCCTCTGTCTGGCCTTCCATGTTTGACACACAGATCTGCATATGGAAAGGTTCTGTTTAACTGTTTATAGTGGTCTTAAAGGACCACTCCACCCAAATCTCAGTGTTTGATGGAGACTTAAACCCACTGACAGTCTCTTCTAACTTCCAAAGTTTGTAAACCTGATGTGCACATAAGGGGGGCTCCCACCCACCCTCCAGGATTTATTGTACATTATGGAGAATGTAATACGAGGTGCCGGGACACAATACATGAGTGAGGATATCAAAATCACCCAGGTGGACAGTACAGTCAGAAATTATGGAAGGGAGGCCTACCTGCTGGAGTATGAAAGATGTATATGAAGCCAAGGACTTACTAAGCCCACCATCTCTAGCATTAAAATATCATGTTTGGGTGGACAGACACTAAGTTTCTGTAAAGCAGATTACAGCCAAAGTTAGGCATTAGGCAATTACCCAAAAAAGCTGTTCCCCCATCAAACAAGAGAATATCACATGGGCTCCACATATAGCTTTTCACAACTCTGTTTATCCTTCATGTCTGTGGATACAATTCGTGCTCCATTCAAAATGTCTTCCTTTGTAGCCACCCTACTGTGCTGTACAGAGCTTAGACTACATATGCAGCCACCCCCATCGATGATACACAATGCAAGGAATCATGGGACATGGAGTTTTCTTCCAGGCAGGAAGCTGACATCTACCAGCAGCATCTACACAGATTGACTGCATAAATTAACATTTTTAACATTTTTTTTTACAAGTGAGAACATAGTTTTTATTATATAAACTTCTTGACTGTGTGCTTGTTACTTTTAATAAATTCCTAATGTAAGGACAATAAATTTAGATTTTCCTTAATAAGCAAGTGGTTTCTTGCCACAAGAAATCCAGGACTGTCACATATACCTTATATCATTGCTCAACCTGGTGAATTGGGGTATGTATAGTGCAAGGTTTTATTCGGTCCTAAGAAGCATTGTGTGGATAGAAATATTTGTGTTGATGTTGCCAATAACAAGAGATTTGGTGTTTGTTTAGATTTTTTAATTTGCTCAAGAAACATTGACACTTGGTTGGTTTTGGATATAATAATAACAAAAGCACTGTGGGAATATTTATAGTAAAATTTTATCCAAATTAATGCTTTTGTTTCAGATTTGGATGGCCTGATGATGATTAGAACCTCTTTCAGGTTTTTATCACTGTCTATAGACCCAATTTGGAGATCCGCTCTTGCTAAATTATAAGAAAAAAGGGATGTTCCCTATAATATATATATATACATATATATATATATACATATATATATATATATATATATATATATATATATATATATATATATATATACACACATACATACACATATATACACACACACACACATACATATACACACACACACTCCCTAACCCTCAACTCTAATTGTGTCCTTCTTCTACCCAATCTGTACAGAGCTAGAGGTCACATTGCAGCCAAACCTGTGCTGTGATGCACCTTTGGTTAAGGGTGCAATATACTTAAACAGATTAACTATGTTTTCTATTCCAACAATGTGATCAATCATTTGTACACAATTACAGGAACTCTCCAGAAATAGTCAGTCTCAGAACCTACAAAATAAAAGCAGGTCAGGAATTGTTATGCATGTTGCTGCAATCTCTGCAATATATACTGTGCTATATATTCTGGGAGAGTCACTTGGCCTGCAGACCCAGGAGGAAATGATATGTTTATTGTCGCCAGTGTTCCCAACAAGTGATGTATTCATGACTCAGGCAGATTTTGGAGTCCGTCTTTTTGAGTGTTGCGGTTTTGAATGAGAACATTATGCACAAAAAAACATCTGTTACTCGATGTGAATGTGGTAACAGTTATGGCGCTTGCAGGACCAATCAGATCCTAGAAGCATCCTTTTAAAATAAGTTAACCGTTATTCTTCACCGGTTTTTACTAAGCACAAATCGGGGTGTCACGTCAGCGGAAATTAGTTTATTTACACCGATATGACAAAATGTCATGTGATGACTCGCTTCTGGTGATCTCATTGCGAGCACTACAGGTGAACTGTGTCTTGTGTCCTAAGAAGGGAAGGAAACTGAACATCAGGATCGCTGCCAAATGTAATGTAAGCAAACTAAACTCAAGCAACGGCTCTTCCAGTTCATTTTATAAACCGCTCAGTGATATGATTCAGATTGAAACTTCCTAACAGGGTACAGCGTGTGCTGCAGAAAACAAGCGATCAGCACGTCTCCATATGACATCACCACCGAACTGTGTCTGGTGCCACTTTCATTATTCTAGTATGTGAAATACCATCAACTTTAATATGAAGATGGAAATACTCTGACACCATTTCATCACAGGTTGAGCATGTTCAGAATAAATGCAATGGATATACATGACTGTGGTCTCCAATGCAGGATCATGGTCCAGGTATAAGGTGATGACCCTGGGTGATGCCTAAAGATGGCACCATGCTTCTGGAGGAAATGTAATACAGTGGCTTTCATTAGGGTTCTACTTTTGAAAATTCTCTTTGATGGGCTGCCCAGTTTCAAAGTCACTGACTGTGAAAAAAGCATACAGAAAATAATTAAAAAACTTCAACTATGTCCATCTCATTGGGGAGATTTCACTTCTTGCAATGGAGAGAAAAGCTCTCCAAAGTGAGAGAAATCAGTCTTTAGTGGTCACCAAGCCAAGTGACAAAACTGAATATTCCCCTCACCTCCCCTTTTAGTGGCAACCGTTGGATTTTCATCTTCACCTGCCCTGGTGATAATGTCACTCTGTTGGCTCTACTTAGTGCTATTGGAACTATGTAGAAGCCATCAGACCATCAGTGAGCTGAAGGAACCACCTAGGAGAGCAGTGTGTTGTGCTAAGGCATTATTATTTTAGTAATTAGGTTGGATTATACTTTAAAGCTAAACTCTGATAAAAATCAAATGTCAGCCTTGCGGTAGGGCTACCCCCATACACATCCCTATTCTCCCACCTGTTTGACCCTTGCTCCTTTAGGCTTCGTACTCTAATTCCACCAGGTCCCAGTTTTGCCATTCAGCCAACAGCAAAATAAGGACACTTCGATTCCAATGTGTTAGAAAAAAAAGAGTGCCGACTGCCAGGAAGTGACAGATAATGTAAGTAAAAGTGCAGTAGGGCAACCCCACTGTATGGTACCCCTAATTTTAACTAGACTTTAGCTTTAATTTAACCATGTCCTAGTTGTAGAAGGCACACAAGTTTCACAAGCTTATCACTAAAGAACTACAACCCCCAGCATATCCCCAAGAGCCTCTATGTGGCAGGATAATATGGGACTTTTAGTTACTCCCCTCACAAAGCACGCCACTTTCACACTAATTGGACCTTGAATGCTCTGCTCTTGCAGACTTTGGAGGAGATCACAAGGGAACGGGCTCACATCTGCTACTACAAAGCTTGGTGCTGGAAATGTGCACGCCATCTGGTTTCCCTGCCACTGGGCGGACTCCTCCAAATACATTTTACCAGACAAAATAGAGAATTACAATCACAGTTAGCATAGCTCCAGATCCAGAGGTTTAACTATGATCACAGCAGTCTGCAGCCGAACGTTAACCCCCTGCTCCCGGTGCTCATGGGGACATAAGTAGGGAGCAAAGGTAGACAATGACTGGACTGGAGAACCCCTGCAGTGCATAGATAAGCGTTCTTATTTTGGATAGCGGGGCAGAGTTAAGCTACATACACACTTCCAATTATTATCGTTGGAAAACGAACGACGAACGTTCATGCACGATATATATGAACGATCGTATAGCACCGATGCTGCACATAGAGTTAACGACACGATCGTTCGTAGATATTGTACACACAATAGATACGATCGTTTGAGCGATAGAGGAACTATGTGCACGACAGGAAAGTGAACGGACGTTCGTTCATCACGCATGCTCTGACCATGGACGATCAACGAACGACCGTACACACGAACGATGTTCAACGATCGTCGCCCAATCCGATCCGTCGGTCCGGTCGTTCGTTTCCAGCGACTTTCCTCGTTCGTCGGCGTCGTTGGTTACTTTTTTACGAACGATTTTTTGCCCAATCGATCGTTCGTCGTTCGATTGGAACGATAAAAATTGGAAGTGTGTACGCACCTTTAGAACACCTGAAAGAAAATGCTCCCACTTGCCTGCAGCAGATTCACCACATGACATATGTCTAGACAAAGTAATTGATCTGGAACTTTTTATGGAGCTTTTCTAAAAACCAACAAATGTTGATCCATTTTGAAAGCTTGAAAAAAAAAGTGGCAAGGTGGGTCTTAAAGTATTGGAGCCAGAGGGTATGCATTGCAGCCAAGAAGTTTGCACCATTAGGTGTAAAAAACATGTACAGACTTCTGCAGGTGGATTTGGTTGTGCTGGTATTTTCTGTACCTTGTACCACTTTAAATATTTCCCAAATTTTATTTCTGCCCCAATCTTCACCCAAACATTTTCATAAAATTCAGACTCACCGATGGCTTGTGCCAAGGCAATGACAACTTCCTGGCAAGTAGTCGCCTCTGTCACTCCACACACGATGCGCTGGACCCCATCCACCCACACTTTGAGCTCCATGCTGAGGCTCGGAGGGGTCACACTGGTGTCACTCCTTTCCAATGTCACGTCATGTTCAGAACTCTACAGACAGAAAAAGGAGCCGACTCTGAAAAGATAAATAAATAAGATCAGTTTCGCCGACATCAGACTGTTTAAAACATTTACCTTTAAAAAAATAAAAACTTCTTCTGAAGAACAGACGGGTCCCATGTGACTGAGCCTGACCTGCTGCATTTCTGGCTAAAGGGCCATGGAAAAGGAAGGGGGAGATGTCAGCTGTGAGTGATGTATTTATTTTATTAGGGAAATCAACATATTTAAAAGGCCATTGACCCACAGCCTGATGTGATGCTTTACTTGGAAAACATTTTTGGGCAAAATTATTCTTTAAATGATAGAACACAATGTACCAATGTTGTTTATATCATTATCAATCAAAAGCTGTTTAGATTGCACTTGTTAAATAACATCAACAAAAAATAAAAACATTGTAAAATTTATTACAACAAGGACACACATTATTACAATAATATAGTTCTGTGTTCATTAATGCATCATTTTTTCTATTGCAAGTAGTGTAATGACCCGCGTTGGACTTGATTTCAGCATCTTTACAGCAAATCTCAGATAGAAAGAGCGGTGGGAAGAACTGGGAGCCAATCAGGTGTGTAGCATTCAAATATTATGGCAAGTTAACAGAAGGAGAGGGAAGTATGTGTAAAGGAATCCCCTATTAGGTCTTCAGTAGCTCATTGTCCATTAAGAAGGCTGCGTATAGAGAATACACCAGTGTACTCCCGAACTGTAACTGGGAAAGTGCCATCATTCTTTGGGTTGTGTTGTGTGAGGGTCCGGGTGTAAGAACCATGAAGAGGGGCTAAAGAAACATATTTCACCCAGGAAATACTGAAAACACTGGCAGATTTAGAGAGTAAGTAGAATACATCTTTTATTGTAGGAAATGGCCGTGAAGATTTTTGACTACAACTAGCGCTGTGATAGGACAACTCATCAATTCATTTTATTGGGCTGTCAGCATACCACAACACTGGTATAGAGCACCTGATGATTTTCTTCTCCACGGTTATTTACATCCATTGTAATAGTGCACAAAAACACAAGTGCACTGCAGTTTGCTGCTGGGGTGCATTGTAGTGTCATTTTAAATTAATTCGGTATCAAGCAGAATGCACACAAAGTTTTCCTTGGGAAAACAGTACGATTCTATAATATACACATACTAGGAGGTTTACAGCCAGGTACATCGTGCACAAAGGAGTACCTGGCTTACTTTACTAACTTGTTAATACAGTAGTTATTATATATACTTTACCGGGGTATTTAGCCATTTGGTGGACATGGCGAACCAACTCTGACTATGCCTATACAAATATTGAAATACTCAGTTCAAATTTGTTTGTGTAAATATTAATTTCTATTTAAAGACTTTTTATGATCCAGGATGATATAAGCCACCTCGGTCATCATATATACAAGCAGCACATCTTAGAATTGCTGCATGGTAATAATGCGTTACTGCATACATAATCCCTTCCTGTTCAAACAAAAATCAACATAGCTCTGTATTCAATAACATCAATATGGAGACATTGTTGCTTTGCCTATACAAACACAGTGCCCACCCCGTACCTGCCCTCCCTAACTGTTCCTCCATTACGCCTGGCACCTCTGAATATGGGGGGAGCCTATCACCTTCTTCCTTATGACAATTCTTACTTCTAAAAGCCAGTTACAAAGGTGGCGATGGTATTATAACCAAGACAGGATCAAGTAGAGAGGGGAAAAATCACTTACATTTACTTTTTATTTCATTTTACCCTTTGTATTGTTCTGGTGACCACCGAGAAAGAAAGTGAAATGTACCTAGTAACAACGTAACAGTTGTCACCAGACCTGGAGGTAAGGAAAAAAATCTTTCAACAAGGACAACTGTCTAAAAGAAGATTTCCCTTTCACTTCATAAACTTTTCCTCTTATTTCCTGTTGCATCTCTGGGTTAAGTGAAGGGTATTCTCTCCATTGGCACATAGGACACAAACTGATGGGGTTTTTCCCCTCCCCGCGCTATCAGGCTGTACATACATCATAACGTATGTGCTTAAGATATAATATGTCAAGTAAACTAACTAGAATAGAATCCACTGAAAACTAAAATGACTTTCAGTTAACCTTGGCACCCCCCCCCCTTCAATACATTACGGTAGAATAACATTTTAAAGCAGGCTGGAATAAAAAGGGAGGCCAGTGGTTTGTGCTGTGTATATGACATTGAAGACAGAGGGAATTATTTTTCATTTCACACTCAAGGTCTGTCTACACATGGCAGAATGGCTAAGTGAATTAGAAAGCTTAAATTCCTCACAGTTTATAAGCTTCTGAGTACAAATCCTTATAAGCAAACACGTCAGCCTGTCTGTCTATGACAGCTCCATTCACGACGAGTAGCCCTGCGGTTTTTGGGATTTCGTATACAGCTGCGGCGACACAAATAACCAACGTTAATCTTTTTCTTCAGTTTTGCCGTTCTGGTGAAAAAAATAATTACTGTAGGTATAATAACACAGCAGGAATAACTATTGCCCTAAAGGGTTTATGGCAAACAATCATCCACTAAAGGCTTTCCTTGTTATACTGATCTAGTGACTTTAGGACTTTTTTTTAGATTAGGAACCTGCAATGCAATTAGTGGGTTTTTATTGAAATCCCAGTTGGGCTTTACATTTTGGGTTAAGAATCAATTTAATTTTAAAACTAGAAAAGCATTTTCTTTTTTTTCTTAAAAAGACGGTGAAAAGGAAGGCTGTTTTTGAGCTCCAGCCAGTGGACAACCTTGCTGGCCGTCCTAACTTGCCTAGTGAGTGCACAGATGTCGGCAGAACATTCTGCGGATGACCAACAAAGAAATTAAATTTCCTGAAACATTCATCTGATATATGAAAGAAGAAAATTAAGCTGGAGAGTATCCAGGTCTGTGGAAGGTTTGAAAGGTCTGCAATTGTCAATGTCTTAAAAAGAGATGGGGACTCCACTTCTCCGCAGGCCAAATATCTTCCCATTCTAAAGAGCACTATGAAACTGCCAGCATGTGACTGTTGGATGGTGAACAGAATTATTAAAAACGCATAAATTTAAAGTGTTCACTTTAACATGATTTCTAGATGTGAACCTGCACTTCACCTACTTAGGGCACACTAACAGGTCTGCACCCTTCGCTGTTGTTACCCCCTTACACTCCCCTATTGTAATTGTGGCTGCCAAGGCTCAGAGAAAAAAAGCTCTACAACAAGCTCCAGTTTGGAGTATGTACCATTTTACAGACCCCAGCCTCCACTGGGCACACAAGTTGGACCTGGTGACTGGCCACTGAGGGGCAAGGAAAGCGTCACAAGTTTCCCCATATCAGGATGTGTATTGCACAATACAAGTAAATTGGATGGCAGGGGAGCACTGGGAAGTTTAATATCAGTAGCAAAGAATTATGAAAATACCTGTTTTTTTCCCCCATCGGGTTCAATTTACATCTCTCTGGATATGAAAAGGGCAAGCTTCCCAGATCTGTCCTGTTCCATTCTTCATAAAAAAATCATTCCAAAGGAAAAGTGTAATGGGCATGGAATTAAGTGCAAATCTTGCAGGGATGAAGACTCCTTGCATTTACCAAAGCCTGAAACTCTTGTAAAGTGACCCTTTAAGGTCTACTCTATCACTGTGGCCAAGATACCCTGGTAGTATATTGATGTCCAAGCTGTTGTCCAAGACTCTCCACACATTGCCATTTACCATTACCCCAGGGCAATAGCAAAATGTAACCTTCACCCAACAATCACAATGATCAAATTAAAAGCCTGCATTCAGAAAACATTATAAATTCTAATTGAAATGACAATCAACATTATTATATTTTACGAACAAGAGTTATGTAGCAGAACTACATGTCCCAGTAATACAACACCTTAAAATCTGAATAGCGCCAACTCAATGTTTGGGCCGGATTTTTACCAGCAAGCTTTAGCATGCTCTCATTTACTAGGGTCACCAAGAGTTCCCCACTCACCATCACGTCATCAGCCGCTAGAGTTGATCCCCTCCCACCTAACCTCCTAAAAAAGCTTCAAACATCTTAGAACATAGTTAAATCATGAGACAATGGAGCACACAGCCGTTTTCCTCGGCCTGGGCTGAAAGTCATATTTTTAAAATCCTGAGCAAAATTAACAAGTCCAACATGAATTAGAACCATCTGTGCGCTATTAATGTGCGCTATACCTGCCAAGAGACTGTTTCCATACGCAGCTATCCCCCACCCCCTGTCCCCCTTTTTATGTGCTGACATCCTGCAATTCAATCCCAAGCTCCACCACCCTAAACAAACAGTCCTGCAATCAGCGCCACAATAAGGATTCTGGGCCAGGGTGTGCACAGAATGTTCCAGGGAGACACAGGGGTACAGAAGTTTCAAAGAGGGGTGCGCAGGACATGTGACAGGCACCTATTTCTAAAGTTTGTTTATCCCTTTAGAGAATCTCCGCAATACAAAAGGGTGCTTGTTAAATATTCATCTAATGTCTGTGTAATTATACTAACAGGCCCCCAGGGCAGATGGACGTGCTCGGTTTAATGGTCTCTCCTTAGCCTCTTGCGCATGTTTTTTGCATTTTGTAGGTTAGGAACTTAATGTCCGGACTGAACTTTTTCCCAGCCACAAGTACGAAAGACTAGTTTCAAGCTAGTTACAATTATACAAAAAAAAAAATAGCAGACGCTAGAATATAGATCTAACAAAATGACAAATCATCTGACAGCAAGTGAGGGCAGAGCATTACAATATGTAAACTTTACAACAAAACGATACATAGTAGCTTATCGGCACTTAAATCTTGTGGCTACATTAGTTTTCTTTTTTTTCATAAGGACATTTTTCGTAGGTACAGAAAATACCTGTTGGTTGATTAATTTAGATAGAATAGGGAAATGTCGGGGAAGGATGCACAAGTTTTGAGTAAATTTGGTCTTCCTGGAAAGTATGAGTTTGCAATGCTCATTATTCATTGTTAGGGATTAAAAGAATGAACAAACACTGCACACAGAGGCTGATCTGCTACTGTGTATGGATGGGAAATAAGCAGGAGAAGTTTACCTGGGGGACTACAATTGTCCTCATTAGCAGCCAGTCATTTAGACATCGAGCACAGAGAATCTCGAAGGCTATATACACACGTCAGATGATTATCGCCTGATGAATGGTTGTGCTTGTCTTGGGCGTGAATCTGACGGGTGTACATTGGTAGCCCAATAAATTCATGGATCCGTCGGGACAAATTCATGAACCATCAATGGGTAATGACCCCCATACAAATAAAAGAAGTGCGCAGCGGGGTGCCTCCACTCGTCTTCCCCCATCCCTCTCCATAGACCAGAAGGGGCACAGTGTGTACAGTAATCATTTGTTCATGTCACAGGAAATGACTATAAAAGATTGTTTCCAGCAACAAAAGTTTTGTGTGTACACAGCTATAATGACATTGTGGGACATCTCCACTGACATTGGGTTTTTACCCCAGACAGTCACAAAGGATAGTCTCATAGCATTGGTACAAAACTTAACCCAGAAGCTTCCAGGAGGTCTCTGCAGGTAAGTACAGGACACTTTGCTTGTCAGGTGCACCACAAGTTACTTTCACACTTCTGACAAAGCAGAGTGTTCGTTTAGGAAGAAGGCGAGGTTCCCCACAACATGCAGAAGGCGTCTCTGGAATTAAGGTGGTACAGCTTCAATTACACATTCTTTATCCTGCAGAGAGGCGGCCATGTATAGAAGCAGCTGTATATACGGGTTTGTTGTTTATTTTAAACAGATCTGGAGACGGGAATGAGGAGAGGCAGAAAGAGAGCAAAAACACTCTTAAGGTGCATGGAAATAGACAATGACCAGTCATTTCAGCGGTATTGGGTAGTGATCGGGAGCTGATCTATAAAGATTCCCTTAAAGTGGGGCTTTAGTAACTTTACACCTCTGTATTATATATCTGCCATATTACAATATGACGTTTCAGAATTCTATATAAAATATAAAAAAGCAAATTTGAACATCAGTACTGGACCACATTGACAATCAGATGCGCACTGCTCGAAAGGGAATTGTGCATGGCAGTAATCTGGCTAAATGACTAACGGGTGGGTGCGGGGCCATTGTTTTCCCAGATTCTGCACATATCACCAAAACACAAAGATTTCCTGACTCATACAAACTCTCCCCTCTGCTTTTCCGTTTTCCTCTTGTTCCTATGGAAACCTGATGTCATTTCTTCATTCTCTTCTGCAAGATATTACAGCGAGAAATTAGGGCTCTTCATTAAAATCGACCAATAAAATGCAGGAAATATTCTACGAGAGGTGCAAATCCTGACTCCCACATTCTGTTCATGAGCCCATGTGCAAATTATAAACTCTGCGTCGCCTC
>NC_092859.1:26917218-26939037 GCF_032062135.1 Pyxicephalus adspersus
AACTCCATAAAAAAGTCATTTTTATTCTATTGGGTGTGTCCCTTTAAAGCAAGCTTGCCGGTATTTCCAATTCTGAACCTCATCAATATTCCTTTCATGAAATGATTATGAAGTTTGCCAACAAAAGTTTAGTGTTCAGAAAGAAAAACAGGAAGAACAAAACAAAAAGTGCCCATTGTGCCAATGAACAGCCAGCCAAGGGAATGTTTCAGCTGCACCGTGTACCCACCTGCAGTGCAGGCGCCGCAGATGAAAAAGAACAAAAACAGCAGGTCACTGGGTTGTTTTTTCTGAAGAAAATTCCAAGATCATTTTTCTGGGAGTGGCCATCCCACGTGCACTCCGCACCTACACTGACCCACTTAATTTTTTATTAGTGAATACCTACAGCATCGGGAGCTTGTAGAGAGGACGAGGAGTGCTGGATAAGCAGAGTCCCCCCCGAGGGGGAATATATATATATATTGTATATATGACAGGTAATCATATACGATGATCTGCAAACCACCCATGAGGCTGCGCAACGCAAACATTCCTCATAGGGAGGAAATCTAAACAAGAGATAAGAATTTATATGAAGAACATAAGCAGAAAGTACAGGTCAGGCTAGCTTGATCATTATTTTTTTTTTAATCTGCAGCTTTCATTAAAAAAAAAATATTTGATGTCCTTTTTCAGGCACTTCCTATTATAGGTGACAAGGTGCTGTCACTCGTCTCCTAATTGCAATCTTATGTTGTCACCGGCTTTCAATGGAGGTTACAGGAAGACATTTCTGAACATATTATGCACTATTGTCACCCCATTGTTAGTTAACCCACTGGGTGAAATGCCGTGCCATGTCGTCAGGACGCGCCTGGAAAGAAGTTGCAGGAAAATGGCAGCACTGAAATGCAACTAGTACTAGTTGCATTTCAGTACTAGTACTAATAAACAATAATAAATAACAAGTACTAATAAAAGGTGAAAACAAACACTATATAAACAATAAATAATATAATTAGCAGTTTGCTGCAGTTCAGTACTGTGTTTACCATGCTTTGTATTGCACAGCGTCCTTTCTTTTCTGCTCTTTAAAAACTCGAGAAGCCATGACTCAGTATAATTGATGCCATTTTTGCTGATGTCTGGCCCTCACCTGCACTGCCTAGCATTGGGAAGATTGTGCTTTGAAGCCGGCGTGGAGATAGAGACCGGCGTGCTGGTGTTCTGAGAAGCGGGTAACCCAGGATGCTTTCTGTTACCATAGAAATCAATCACACTTATTTCCAGATAGTAAAAGGCCGCTGAAGCACTTCAAATGATCTGTGACTTGAGGCACAGCCGGAGTACAAGGGAGGTGCAGTTTTTATAAAAACCCCATGATGACCGCAAATAAAAAGAGATTTGTAAACAGGATTGACTTGAAATCATTCTAAATATTCAAAGTGCATCTAAAGCCAGTTTGTAAAGTTTTGGGATTATATATTATAAAGGTTAAAACCACTGAACCTGGGGATTCCTGGAGATTGTCGTCATCGGGAAGGGAAATTCTTCCAATCGAGACACATATAGTAATAATAGATTATCTTTCTTTAATTTCTGGCTGTGATGAACCAAGAAGTGACCGGAAATGTGGATCTAAATTTAAAGTTAACATTTATAGAAGTTCCCTAAAACATAGCAAATTTTAACAGCACTCAATCAAAACCCTAAAGCCCAACTCTAGGCATAATTAAGGTCAACTCCACAGGATGCTTTCATGCAGGGGTCCTTAAACTAAAGCCCATGGGCTGGACCCGGCCCACCAAGTCCTTAATTGTGGCTCGTCTTGTAGACCAGCAGGTATAGTATGGTAATCTGGCCCCTCAACCAAAAGTTTGAGGACACTTCTTTAATGGAAGCACTACTGGTCACATAGAACCCAGCCATTAGGTTGTGTTTTATTCTCCCTCTTCTCACGGCCTTTCAAAAAAAACAAAGCTTGTAGTTGGGTGTTTTATGAACATTCTGGAGGAGAGTGGGGTCCCAAAGCTAAGTAATGTAGTGTTAGGCCAAAAGCCTATACAGACGTGCAATATTTGTCACTGGAAGGGATATTTACTGATCTCCAGAGATTTGATGATGCCACTATCTTCACCAATAAAGAGCACATGAGGAAGCAAAGCCCTGCCTCTACCAACATGGCTGCCTCCACATAAACAAAGAACAAGACATTGTAAGTCAGTAATAGGAAGGATCAGCAGCAGGAAAACCACAAAAATACTGGTGACTGGTCGTTCACCCTCCACCTCCTATTTGGGCACACCATGCCATGTGTCTGTGGGTTAGACACGAACCACACAGAGAAATAAATGCAGGTTACAAATGGGAGTCTTCAACTACTAAGAGACAGAATCACATACTGAGTCACTAATGAAAAATCATGTTATAACAAGATGCCCCAGAACAGTCCTAATGGAATTTTTCAGCAAGTATTTATTTTCCATCTATACTTCTTACCTAATGAATAATCAAGTGATCACAGACAATAGTCATACCAATTTCCTGGTGGGGGCTCTTTTACATCCACAGTGGTATAATGTGTGGCTGGCAGCACCGGAATGCACGCCAAACTACTGCTGGGTGCCCTGGAGCAGTAAATGGCACCATGGGTAACCAGATTTGCACACAGCTGTGGGGCAAATCATTAAACGAGAACCACATGGTCAAAGGAGACATGGTGCATCTGTGAACCATGCTGCGATCTGTGTGCAAAAAAAAAATGGCCCCCAACTTTTTCAATTCACTTGAATGGAGGAGGTTGGAATTGCGGTTCAGCCAGGTACAAACCACTGCAGCTCGCCGTAGGTCTGAAATGACCCCTTTTTTTTTTTTTAACATTTTTGCCCCAACTGGGAATTTTACAAAAGTAAACAAATTTTATCAGAAAAGTCTGAACAGTTGAGGAAACCGCCACAAGACTTCTATCAATAAGCATCCATCCATGCAAGCCAAATTAGCATGTTTGGGGGAGGGGAGTATTTCAATGTTTACAGAGTACAAATTTCTTTAATTGGAGCTAAAACCCAATAGCAGGCACATTTGCACACAGAAGAGAAGTGACAACTGAGGAGGGGAAGGGGGATCAACAAACTAAGTTTAAGTGACCACAAACTCTACCCGGCTAATTACTGTTTACACTGGCTCCATTCACTCAGAATGCCCTCTCAGCACTTCTAGGGGATATTTAACATATGGGGGGAGGAGGGGAGCCATTCCTAACTTTTAATCTGAGCCGTAAATAGAAATGTAATTCACATTTAATGAGGCAGATTATAAAGATGTTTATGTAACAGACTGAACAGCTGACAGAGGCTGAATATTGTTATCACCAGGTGCCACAATACGCACAATTACCGTATTACTGCACGGCAATTGTATACACAGAACTGCACAAAAAGAACACTTTGCTTTTCCTAGAATATAGTGGAAGGTCAGGCGATCCAATGGATTTACATAAACAGGAACGCTCCGATTGCAATGTATTCCTGCTTATGATGTGGAGGGAGGGTAGTGCAGACCAGCTCTGGTTTATCTGTGTACAATGCTGAGAAATCTGGAACAAGTTGCAATTACAGACTGCCAGATGGGAATATCTTCATCTAAATACGTGACCTTGAAGTAGAAGTAAACCCAATCACTGAAATAATATATCAGCATTTCAAAAGACACCCAAAGTCAAGTACTGTAAAAGCCTTTGAACTTGCTATGGAAGAGTTGACCCGTGGGTGAGTCTGTTCCCAGGCACAGCACCCTCAATTCTTGCACATCACACTCACACTCCTTTCCTCTTTTAGGAGTGTCTAATCTTCTGCCATGTCTTTCCTCTTCTAGGAGTGTCTAATCTTCTGCCATATCTTTCCTCTTCTAGGAGTGTCTAATCTTCTGCCATGGGTTTTCTCTTCTAGGAGTGTCTTATCTTCTGCCATGGCGTTCCTGTTCCTGCCCTCCTGTGCCACAGCCATCATCTTTTTTGTAGGTGCCGGGGAAGGAGGGAATGGGAATACTATAGAGCAATTCTCCTCAACCAGGGTTCCTGCAGAAGTTGCCAGGGGTTCCTTGAGCTGTGGGTGAATGACCTCCCATAAGATGGTGCCTACATAGTTCCAATGCCAACACAACTTAGCAGCAGAGCCTGTTGGAAGAAACCAAGCTGACCACAAATGTATAGAGGGGCATTCTTACCACTGGAAATCAATGCAATAATATTTTTCCTATTGAGCGATAGCAGCAGGGGTTCCCCAACACCTAATAATTCAAAGGGTGAGAGTGACAGCTATAGGGTTTCTGGAGCTGCGGATATCACATCAAAGATGGCGGCACCCAGGAGCAGTCTCAGAGTTTTTGAATGTCCAGACATATACCTACAAGAAGAATTTTCAAACTATGTAGCATATAAAAGCGGATTGGTGACAACTACACATTCAATAGGAATAAAGATCTTCCCCTCACCTCCGGTATAGTTCCTGAGCCCAATACTCCACAAGCATCAATGGACCTTTAATACATTCTCGTTATAAGAAGTTCATTCTGCTTTACTGAATGCATTAATTCTTTACCATCTCCTCCGCCTATCAGGAGCTATAATTAAATAGGCCCAAAATTCTTGAAAACAATGGCGATGACTCACACGCTATTCAGATTTCTATAGAAAATGCCATCTGGGGAAAATATCAGCAGAGAAGGCTCTTAAAGTTTCACTAAGCAACAAAGTAGGCAAAGAGATAATGGCGTATTAATAACTCCTTATCAGCACAACAGATAAGCCCAAATTCTCCGCACTCCAAACTATCTCCCTCTGTAGTGCCAGAATCTTACTTGTGGTCAGCAGGTCCTTAAGGAGCTCACTGAAGTAAGGCTTGTATAAGTGAAGTGTAATTATTGAACAAGCAAGAATGAATTTTCTGGAATATTATGACTTCAGCGCTTTATGGTTGTCTACTTAAAATACCGGATATCCAAAAGTCAGGGAATTTGTGTATGCAGAACTCCAGGCGCACCGCTTGAAATAAAGATAAATGATCCGTCTAACATGAAAAAATTGAACATTGAAAATCCGTTTAACATGAAAACATTCAATTTGTCCAGCCAGTCTTGTGATTCAATCAGTTGGCCAGGCCAGTCACTTCATTTTTGTGCATTGTAGTTAAAGTGAACCTTTCCATAACTGTACACATATGTATGAATACATTCTGGATTTGAATGCATTAGTATCATTGCAGAAAACCACCACCTGGATCTTTATATTCTATCCGTGAGCTCCAGGCAGTGATTTTGGCTGGGCTGTGATGACCAGTCCGCAGGAGGAAGTAGTTCCCTAAGCGTCATACACTGGACAGATGACTGTTTGCTGTACGTCTGATTTTTGCCCAAGACTGTCTGATTGGGACAACTACTGTGCATTCCTCTGGAAAAGAGCACAACGGGGTGCCACTTCATGGAGCAGAATAGCTCTGTATGTACAGCTCTCATTCATTCGTCTGCCACTGGAAATGATCATGAAAATTTGCTTCCAGTGGCATTCATCTGACATCTGAATGGGGCTTTGGTTCCCCCAGTGATTTCATCCCTAGTGATTGTAGTATAACTGTATTATCTAGTCACTTCCAAAGTGGGAGACTACAGCAGGAGCTAATCTGCGCTATTTGTGACAGCACCCAAAAACTGCACAGGCACCTGAAGTTACCTTGTCATCTCGGAGTTGCTGGATGATACCTGAATAAAGGAGGCTCTGTGATTCCGGTAAGAAAAGCAGAAGACTACAATGTCAGGGAAAAACTGGGGGTTAAGCCAACACATTACTTAGCATGGAAATAAAAATGCTAGGTCTGCTTGGACATCAACCTGCTTCTTCGTTCCTGCACGATGAAGAAGAATCACCATGCTATTATATTCATCACTCTGATCCCTCTATTCTGCTCCTGGTAGAACGTTGCCAGTGTTAGAAAGCAATGTGCCATGCCCTGGGCCATGACTTGGCATACACCACTGACCTGTTCTCTTCCAGTCTCACACACAGCTAATATAATGACAGATGTCAGTACATTTATACAAGGATAATAATACATCACAGAAATAAATGGCTTTTTCATTTCAGGATGTTCAGCTTTACAAGCTTGATACCTTTATATAACAGTTTGCAGACATCCATCAGACATGTGCAGTGTGCGGAATATATATTCATCCCATTACTCTGCCTCCATAAAGGTGGATAATGATCTTATCCTGGGTGTAACATATGTCTCAGGCACAAGGGCTATGCCGCATCCACTCAATTTAAACCTAAGAATAGCACGGAGCGGCGAGCATACTGCAGCGTGGCGGTGAGAATAAACTTACAGCAGATGTTACAGAGCTCCGTGCTGCATGGAATCCTGGGAATAGGACACAATGCGGCTCCCGATGGATCAGCCGGTAAGGGACGGATGGAATCCCAGAACGAAAATAAAGAAACGGTTACAAAGTATAAACTGTATGAAAGATCTGCTAAAACATTCACACATGTGAAGAAAAAAGGGCAATGTAACACAAAGGCTCACTTTTTTCCATAGAAAATTAAGATTAAATCTAGATATTATTGTTCATATAATATAAAATTAGATATTATAGTAAAGTGAACCATTAGATATATAGTTTGTGTTCAGAACCTGCATGTCAATGTCCCCTATCCCTTAACAGCATGCTGCAGAGAGGGACTCTGTAGAAGCAGTGGTGTCAATACAGTGGTCCCTGTGGAGTGAGACCTACAGCTCTGCAATCATTAAAACTCATGCTCCCTGCTGATTTAGTAACATAAGGCTATTGTGTATGTGTAACCCCTCCAGGAATTTACTACATCTCAGAGATCACAGTACTCCCCCTGGCAATGCCTTCATCTGCTTTTCACTGCAGAACAAAGATATTATTGTTTAACCAGAGTCACCTTTTATTCTTGCGATATTTACAGTCACCATCTGAAATGCCAACTCACAATTGTCTGACACAGATCAGCCCCTGCGGCAGCCTTCACTCATGTGACATTGCTAAAGTTGGATTTAAATCCAGAATTATCTTCAGCTGATTACAATGGCAGGATAATAATAAAAAGTAAATATAACTTTTCCTTTGTATCATTCCTGCTACATATGTAACAGATTTGCTCAAAAAAAAACACTTCCAGTAAAAAGTATTCAGAGTTTCATCTTGGGGTGGAAGGGAGATGAGTGATTGACAGCTTGCAGCATCTGCAGTGCCTGATAGAAGAGCAGAAACTGTGCACTGCAGATAAGGCAGAAGGGAACAATGAGCCAGGGACTGTATATTCTACACAGCTGCAACTATGAGCAGGACAGATAAAGGGGAGGAAATCTGCACAGGAAGATCAGGAAATCCATTCATGTTCAGATCTGCCATTAGAATGTTCTGCCAACTACAGTAAGTGCACCGTGTAAGTAAAATAGATACGATATAGGGCCAGGATAACTCACAGATATAAATAAGCACTCAGACTGACTTTGTACTAACAAACTCCATTGTAATAGTTTACTTGCATGCTGCTGTTCCAGCAACTAAGCAGTGTATCTACTACTTAGTCCAATAGAGTTTGACTTTTCCAAGGTCTTTAACAGTTCCTCCGCTCTTCTGCTGCACTACAGCCTGCTTGGGGACACTTGTAATATTAGGTATGGTCATTACTAAGCTCTACCAGCATAGAGCACTGACGTGTGAGAGCAGGAAGTAGAATACTACCCTAAAAGATTGAGGACATCTAGAGGTGAAAAGAATTACTGCAGAGGATAGCACTGAACAGAAGGTGAGTATCACAGTCAGAGCTACATTTTTTTTTTCCTACAACTTGTAGGGCACAGTTTCAAAACAGGTCTGACCGGACTTTAGGAATTACAGAGAAGGTGATTGGTCTTGTGATTGGGGGTTCCCACAGGGGCCCAGGTCAGTTCATTGGGGGGGGGGGGGGATAAAGTTAGTTCTGCACAAGGGCCCAGTAATGGCTGCCACTGATACAGATCATAAGTTCACTTCAATTAATCAGCCCCATTTGGACATACAATAAACATAAATGCTGGGTCTCCTATGGCTTAATAAATAAAGAGCAAAACAATTAGAAAGTAATCCAACGAAGATCTCTGTATTAAATACAGAGAAAAACAATTAGAAAGAATCCAAAGAAGATGTAAGACCCATAAAATAAAATGGCACAGGAGATATAACTTGTCCTACAATCCTTTCAGCTATAACTGTAAATAAATTGGGATTGTAGATTATTATTATAATATTATATCTTGGGATCACCAGCATCAAGGGTTCTCATCTCCACCCATATCACCCAAAACAGGCTCCAGAGGAGTGGGTGCCTTGAAGTGCACAAATAATGAATATACAGCACCCAGTTTTATTCATCTCAATAAAGAGACAGAGACAAAAAAAAAAATCAGCGCAAACTTTCTTTCCCTGGAATACCCAAGAGAAAGGTGAGGCTAGTGGTTCACCTATCCCCCTGTATCTAAAAATTTTAGGTGGACATAATATATACTTTTTTCTCAGCATTTTTTGCCACAGTCCCATATTAAGCCCCACTATTTGTCCTCCATAATAAGTGAGAGTTCAAGTTTTTGAAAAGGCATAGAGGGGCATCAAGACAACTTCTCTTACTAGGAAGAGATTTCTTTTAATTGCATTGCAAAATACAAAAGAAAAAAAAAAAGAATTTTAACTTTTCTTACAATAATCAAAACTGAAAGAAAAAAAAGAATAACTCTAAAAAAGCACATTGAACCAGCTCCTACATGAAACAAAGCTGGACATTCTGCACATTACCCTCTGAATTGTAGCTCTTCCCTGGAAGTCCGGGGTCACATGACATTATTTAACCTCCCGCTGGGACAGCTACAAAGGGCAGTGCTCGGGGCCCCAGGGATTAGCAAATGCTCACATGTGTTTTAGTATTAATTCATGTGAAGTGAGATTTTTAATGACAGGTCCACTTTCCTGTGTCACATGCAGGGCAGATCATGTGGGGAATATCCAGGGCCTTTCAGTCCTACACCAGGGTGTGCTGAAATATATTAAGATGATAATTGTTTGCACAGCAAAAACAAAAAGCTCTGCCCATGACCTGGGGATTCAACAGCATGCCTTGATGGATTTTGGGATAGGAATCCTGCATTATTGCATTTGCACAAATAATGAACCCCCCCTCACACTCTTCTTGCTGGACTTGTCTGGTATACTCATTTATACAGAGGCGTGCAGAAAGCATACATGTGTTGCTAGCTACTTTTACTGAGTGCATAAAAAAGATCTGAATGCCATTTCTATGTATTTTATACAAATAACATAACATCACAAGTATGTGTGCGTGGGCCTAATTAGCAACCCATCATGTATCATGTAGTGTTATGGCATCTAGTAGTACATTTTGTGCAGTTTTTGTTCTCCCAGGGATCACCGTTACAGACTTTAGTAAAGGACACTGCGGATTGTACGGTGACACGCTCAGGTACAAAGGGTGAATATGCCATTAAAGGCAGATTTGTTAATTAACTTTAAACACCGCAGAGCACGGAGGACTGTTTCGGCAAGGACACACAAAGGCACATTATCATACGACTTAAACATTCCATATACATTACAGAACTTCCCTGTACAGGATATTTAGTGCAAGGCAAATACGAATTAAAGGGATAGGGAGAGTAAATTTGACCCTTTTATTTAGAATATTACAACCTTTTTCCTGCCTGTTGGGGATAGGGAAGGAATGAGGGGATAGGGAATCCATCAATGCAGATTATATCACGTTGATGTGTGTTGGGTAACGGCTGTCCAATCATTTTCATAAGCTGGCAATATACTACAAGGAATCTAAAAGAGTTACCCTTAATTTTGGCTGCTGCAAACTTTCTGCATTGGAAGGGAAATGCTTCAGCGCATTTGGGTGTCATCTTATGCTATGGGGTAACTTCATAATAAATGGCAATACAAAGCGCATACTGTAGTGTACACAGTCTGATTACAGCACAGTGGTATTGTGTCGATGATCTTATGTCACAACATTTACTTCTGTCCAGAGTGCATTTCATTTTCTTTTGATGATGGGCGAGTTAGACGGACGTGTAAAGTTTTCCCCAACATATCCCAAAGATTCCCAATGGGGTTATGGCCTGGACTGTGGAGGCCGAACCATGTGTGAAAGTGATATCTGATGCTCTCTGCACCACTCTTTCACAATTTGAGCTTGATGAATCCTGGGCATTGTCATCTTGAAATATGGCCGTGCCATTAGGGAAGAAAAAAAAAGCATTGATGGAAGAACCTGGTCATTCAAAACATTTGAGTAGACATTTAATTTTTTTAGGCAAATACCAATGGCAAACCTAGACCTGACCAACTGAAGCAACTTCAGATCGTAAGACTGCACACTGCATCACAACACCACCAGCCCATACAGTTATGAAGAAGTTTTTGCACAGACAGCGCATGTTATAATAAAATATAGGTATGACAATAACAACGTTTTAGACATATTTCTATGTTTGATTGTTCATAACTTTCTGTCTCTGAAGTTGCTCCCCACTCATATAACAATGTTTCCTTAATGGAGACAAAAACCTAATTCTGTGTTTTGGCAAGAGTTAAGGAAAGACGTACTGAGGAAGCGGATAAGCAGCCATGGATGACCTCTCCTTCTGGAAATATAATCATTATTATAGCTTTATGTAGCATCAGCATCTTCTATGGAGCCTTACAATTACAAGTCAATATACAATACATTTTGTCTTGCTCAGCTACTCAGGGACAGCCAGACAGCTGGAATTCTGGTTCTAGCAATGGCAGCCTCCATGTGCAGGATCCCTTCAAGAGAATTCACAGTACAGAGATATAGGGAAGGTTTTTAGTAGCCAAAGGCATTGATAGTTACATGGCTGTCATGGGGAAAGGAATTCTCCTACACACAGCTGACTTCCTGTCTTACATACCACCAAAGAACACTGCAGGCAGCTTATCTGGATGAGCTCAGCAAACTTGCCAATAGCTAGAATTTTACTAATTGAGATTTGGGAAGTTATACGAAAGAACTGAAATATGATTAAAGATTTTGGCAGCACCCTCAGACAAGACAAGAGTTCCCCTTTAATATCTGCAGCCTTCCCAGCCTGTGGCTCTTTCTTAAAGGATCAGCCCTAATACCTCGGCCAGAGGATGAGCCATCTGCCAGCTTGCACCATGCGATAAGCTGTAAATAAATCACCACCATGTGTAATTATTAAAAATACGTCAGCAAACAAAGTGTTTTGGTCTGGGTAGGAAGTGGGAGGAATCAGAAGGTAAAAACGTTTGAAAGAAGGAGATTGGGACACATTGGAAGGATTTTCTGTTGTCACAGTTTGATGGCCATCAGAACAAACAGGAGAGGAATGGGTTAAAGCACAAACAGTGCTCTGCAAACAATTCAGCTACCGGTCACACAGGCCGGCCGGAGATGCACCACTGTTATCCAGCCCCTGTGTTCCAAAACACCACATTATCCACCTTTACCTGCAGTGTTATCATCAGATATATATTTCCACGTCAAGTAATGTGTCAGTAAAGGTGCGTACACACCTGCAATAATTATCGTTGTAAACGAACGACTAACGACCATTCGTCCGATAATCTTTAAGAAAAAAGTGCACAAGACGCCGATGATTGTCGCTGGAAACGACCGACCGTCCTGGTGGATCTGTTTGGGCGACGATCGCTCGCCATCTATTGTGTTTACGGTCGTTCAGTGATCGTGGATTGTTCTGTGACACACTTTCTCATGTACATGTCACTTCCTGCTTCGTTCAAATGATCGTATCTAGCGTGTGTACATTATTTGTGGATTATATTTGAACAATCGTATTGTTACAGCATATACAGAATTGTGCACAGTACGATCATTGAAAATAATTGTGCATAATCGTTAGTCGTTCGTTTTCTAATGACAATTTTTGGACGTGTGTACCTAGCTTAACACATGCAGGTACTTCCCACCCACAATGCCATTATTAATTTTCTATTCAGAAGGACGGGGCCATTTTTGTTCAGGCATCATCCAGAATCATTTACATGGGCTGAGATGCTGGTTAAGGGAATGAGACAATCATGATGAGACAATGTCTGTGTTCACAAATCTCTGACACAGATTAGCCCCTGCCTCTCAAGTTGGAGTCTGTAGAGAAGACTGTGGAAATGCCTCCTCCTACATGCAGCTCCATCTCAGCCTAGGCAGAGTCACTGGCCTGGAACTCAATGGCAGTTTTATTATGATAAAAATGTGATACCGCAGCTAAGGATGTTTGGGTTGAAGCGTGCGGCAGTTGATGATCTTTGCCAACACAAAACGTTGGAGTTGGAGGACAGGAGCTGCATTTCCACAAAGACAAGTACAGCAACATGTGTTAAAAAGATTCTATAGCAGTAACACTCGCTTCCTTTTGAGAGCTGCCCGCCGCAGTAATCTTTATTAAGGCCAAGTTCCAGGATAAATGATACTCAGCATTGCTTCCCTTGGAGGACTGAGGACATATTGGAAGTGCAGGGTGTTATGGAGTCACCACGTCAGCCTGCACAACACGGAGAATTAATTATGTACAGAGCTGCACTGACTTTGCATCACTTCACAATCTACATCATTGAGGATCACCCTGCTCAGAGAAAAGATAGAAAGGCGTATAGCATAATAAAAGCATAAAATACTAATTGGGGGGGTACTTGGCATAAGATTCTTTCCTATGTTGCAAGCGTTGGATGCCACGGTGGGAGAGGCAGCATGAGGAATGTTGTGAAACGCAGATGCTCGCAGTCAAGTGGAAACTATTCACTTCAAACACAAGAAGCACTGGCACAGCCCCTGGTGCCTCTCTTACCATATAACCCTGTGTAATAAAAACATTCCTAGAGGCCGTGATAAGCGCAACTGCACGCTACACTTGTAGGGGAACCCCATTCCAAACTGAACACCACACCTACATAATGCTGTGCAATGCACATCCCAATCATATGCTAAATACAGCAAGACACAACAAATACCAGATAATAAATTCCAGGCACCTGCCCAATGTATCCGCTGGGCACTAAGGCAAGACGGAGAAATCAATTATTTTGTATCATTAAAAAAAGAACAATTACTATTGGGGCCAATTGTGATTACAGTTTTTGTATTTCAGTTTTTGCTTATTACTTAAATATAATTGTATTTTAGAAATAATTTCATACAGTGTTGACCATTTTGTCCCCATTGGAATATCTATTGTTCTAGTGTTCAGTACAAATAGAGGGTTGAGTCTTCCCAATGGGGGAAAAGACCGCTAGACAACCCAATGCCCTTGCTGATGGATGTTTTGCAATGCAGAAATTCTATGTGCAGATTTTTTTGTGTTTTCGGCTTTATTTAACAACCCTTTCCAGTATTCTCCCCAGAATTTTTTTGTACGCTGGGTGGGAACAAGGTGTAGGTGGGTGGCAGCCCCTATATTGTGATCCAACTTTTTGGCAACCACCCAAAAAAAAGCCGGGTGGTTACCCAGCTCCCAGCTAAAAGGGGCTGAGGAGAGGACTGTCTTTGAATAAGGGATCTTAACACAACACATTAATGCATTGCACATCACACACGCCTTAATGAAGTGCATTAGTGCTAATTAGCTCGTTTTAGAGTTCAGGGTAAATTGTTATGGCCTCAACACCTCTTTCATTGGTAATGTGCACCATACATTGTAATGTGATTCTCCGGAAATAAAAAAAAGAAATTGGCCACTTTAACACAATGCACATTAACATCTGGATAGCAAGCCCTTAGGGTGAATTTTACAGATTAGGCTAAACTGTAAAACTTTGGTGGAGGTGGGGTGGGAATTATCAGGGTTATAATAAGGTAGAGATTAAAGGTTTTTGTTTTCTCATACCTAAAGCTAGGTACACACGTGCAATAATTATGGCTAGAAAACGAACGACTAACGATTATGCATGATTATTTTGAGCAATCGCATTGTGCACAATTCCATACATGTTGTAACAATACGATCGTTCAAATATAATCCACCAATGGTGTACACACACTGGATATGATTGTTTGAACAATGCAGGAAGTGACATGTAAAGGAGAAAGTGTACTGCAGAACCGTCCATGATCACTGAACGACCCTACACACAATAGAAAGCTAATGATCGTCGCCCAAACAGATCCACTGGGACGGGCGTTAGTTTCCAGCAACAATCCTCGTTCGTCGGCGTGGTTGTGTACGCAGCTTAACACCAATAGTGGGTTTCTCCATATTGAAAGCTAATGTGACCATTGAATTCAACCAAACCACAAAAATAAAAGCAATGCTGGACACAAGTCACATGATCTCATGCACATTTTTGTTGGCATGGAAGGGGGGTTGGTTTCACAAATAAAAATGTACTGATAATGCAAAATTAGCGTCAACACCACTATAAAACAGTAAAGAATAAGAACCTCAGTATATCTTTGCCTTTAAAACCTTGAAAAGTTTAGTACCAGACACAAGTAGCATACATAAACATACGTGCAGATTTCTCACATGACAGATTTGCGTGTTTCCAATGTTTATATTCTATATGATAACACACAATACCAGCCTGACCCCATGCGCTCACTTAGTGTTCAATGACAGGTTCAGTGTACTTTAAACTCATACAGGTAAGTGACTGAAAATAAACTGAGCAGGTGTCTCAATATGAACACAGCAAGGACGGGAAAAGCTGGCAGAACCTGCTTGGAGGCTACAAATGTTATGTCTGTAGATTGCTGATTATAAGGTCACCTACTATTACAGTCAAGGCAAACAAAAAGAAAGTCATCAAGCAATTATTACAACCAGTGCCTATCAGTGATCTCCTTTTCCTGTGCCAGCACTACATTGTGTCATGTAATTTTAGAGTCCTGACACATGCCTGAACTCTGCATGCTGTGATGTTATAGGAACTGGATAAATTATTCCTGACATTAGGATAATAATCATGGCTCATTTGCATGTGTGTACTTACCTTTATTATTTTAAAGCGAGCAACTGCAAGGCACATATCAATTCACAACTCCCTACTGCTGAATCTAATACTTGCACAGCATCTGATGGCATTCAGATATACTGGCATGAGAAAAAAGCCAAACAGAGGAAATCTCTGGGAAGAATCAAGTACCTTCCACGAGTTTGTCTTGGGGTGGAATATAAACAGGCTAAATGATTCTTCCTCTGAGAAGGGTGACAACAAAACGGAAGTTGAAGATTGTTCACAGATGTAAGATTATTTGTCCCAATCCATTATTTAAGTTGTGCAATAGTTCATGCCAAGGCAAAAAAAGGCCCATGTCTGCAATTAATGCACATTTCCACATTTATAATCTCTTTAGGCATGACGCATGAAAGGAATGTTCATGTGTGTGTATATATATATATATATATATATATATATATATATATATATATATATATATACACACACAAAAATCAACATTTCGGAATTTGATCAACCAATAGTGATTAATATAAGTGTAGCATTTAAAGACCTTCTACTAGGCAGGTCAGAAAAATCTTACTGAATGTAACAATTATCTGATGCATACAGATGACTACGCACTACATTTGTAAGTTATGGTTGTATATCAACTGGTTATCCTTCGCCAATCATGGCTGATTAGGTTAGAAAATGATTGAAGTAAAGTATGGGTAGCTTTAGACTATGGGATTCCTATACTCCCCTCCATAGGCGACCTGTCAGTAAATTCCTACAAAACATGGCTACAGACCTGACCTGGCATTGAACAGGGGGCATTGTTCTCCTGCACACAGAGCTGTCAGGGGCCCAGCAGACTAAGCCAGGATTTTATCCAAGTGAAAGGCGCACTGCTGACCTCAGCATGGCTCGCGGGAAAACAAACAGGTCATACACATCCCTCTGCCACCATCCAGCAACTACACATCAACACTACGCAGAACTTTTCTGCTGAACTACAACTCCCACAATGCCCTGTCAGCACTTGGCTGACTTCTCTGAGCCATCCAGCCTAAAGCTGGCTAACCAACAGAAACAAAACTACAGGATAAAATGATGGAAAATTGCAAGAACTGATAATTAGTCCTTTATGGTTTGGTAGATATACAATCACAACTTGAGGAGATCGAGAAAATGCTTCCTCTTGATGCAGCAGACTGATGAAATCGTCAGGGCCTAGGCAAAGTCATGGACTGGTAAATTTATTGTTCCTTATTTTAGCTTACACATTTGCTGTACTGTACATATCAGGATATTATTTTTACACATTGTGGATAATCCACTTAATGTGATTTCTGCTTTTCCCTATAAAAGGTAGACATTGTCACTTTAGGACAGGAAGTGGCGGGGTGCGTGGAAAGTCCTGATACTAATCCGAATTTCTCTAACCCATCCTAGAAAGTCAGGAGGTTGGTCCAAGAATCTGTAACTTTCTACAGAGAGATCTGGACAGACATCTGTGCTGGGAATCTATCTGAATAATAAATCCTGGGACGTATCTGGCAGCATCCAGCTGACGTACGAGAAGCCGCTTCTTGTACGAGAAGCCGCTTCTTGTCTTCGGCTCTGCAGACAGAGACACAAAAACTGTGAAGTATTTCTCCTATTCATATCCCATGCAGAGCTCCAACTCACTCTCACCTTGTGCTACATGTTAAATCCCGATCACTGAGTGACAGCAGACTGAGCAAATGCTTCTTTATGCCTGCAGCAGACTGATAACATTATGCCAGCCTAGGCATAGTCACTTTTCTGCTTTCTTTTTTGAGGCCCTAAAAAAAAATGATAACAGTTGCTGTGTATTGTGATATGTCAGGATTGTATCCACGTAGATTCGTAGTGTTACTGAAAGGGTTATCTTTGCTTAACCCTCCAAAAAGCAACCTTAGGTAGGTTCACTCTGTTTGCCTACTTAGATACATTTCCCATTGTGGATGTGCTCATTGTTGGGTGGATGCCTTCAGCTCTCACCATTATTATGGGGACCCCAGAATGAGATTGGCCCTAATGTTAGCCCTGGGGCATGGAACTAACAAATTTTGGGTATAATGGAGGTGTTGGGTTTTTCTACTGGTTTCATACAAACTTAGAGCTGCTTTTATTTTTGTATACTTTGCCGTCTATAACAACTACAGAACGTCTAACATATATTGTACCGTAAGGATCGGAGCTCAAAATGTATGAGCCGCCCTCGGCTGGTCTCCTGGTGTACCCCACATGACAATGCAGCTAGAAAGCATCTGAAGCAAGGATAGGTTGTGCGAGTCCAAAGTACTAATGAACCCAGCATGCCTTTGTGTTAGGCATCTGCCCATCTCAGTACCAGTGTCTGCAAAGCCTGCTGGGACTTGTAGTGTCACATCTAGATTCCAAGGCTGTGATATAAGCAGACCATAGCTGTTACATTAAACTCCAGAGCTGCTGGAAAAGAGCCCAGGAGAGCTGCTAGCGAGGAAGGAACTGTAGATTCATTTTTTTATTATGTTACTGTGAATCTTACAGCAATACTCGCAGGTTTTATGTTCCGGTGCACCCAGAGCTCTGCCTTAAGTCAGCCCACTTGGCGTTTGACTAATGGTGATCTTAGAATTCCATTTCCAGCCAAGAACAATGAAGCTCAGAATTAGCACATAGCTGGCACCCAGACATGGATCACCTTGTGAAACAGATCAGCCAGGAAAGACTGCACCAAGTATACAGGACACTGCCATGGAAAGTCACAATTCTACCAAGACCTTCCTAAATACAACACAAACCTGACGGCTCTAACTGAACACAACATATATTACACAATAGACCTGATTTGGTAAAGCTCTCCAAGACTGGAGAGGATACATGATGGATGAACATGGGTGATCCAACACCCTGGGGTGACATTAGGAAATTCATTTCAGGTTTGCAGGATCACCCAGGTTCACTTATGACAGTCTGTCTTCTCTAGTCTTGGAGAGCTTTAATAAAACGTTATGGGAAAGTTTTCAATTTTGGATAAAAAAAAAGAAATGTATTCAATTTATTTATTTGGCATTTCTTGCCCAAAGGTCTTTAGAACCGAACAAATCTGTGATGTTTGTGTGTAGAGAATGAGAGGTTGTGGTGCAGGGACCACTCTGTATTCCTTACCAGTAAGGGACCTGATTCTCTGCCAGCCGGCCTGAATGTCGCTGAAACTGTTCCAGCTCACTAATCCAAGCTCATGCCAAGACTCTTACCGAGCTGACAGCCGCAGATGAGGTGCTACTGCTGGGAGGATGGGGGAAGGCTTATACCTGCCCATGGAGGGGCTGGATCCCGTCCTAGACAGGACTGTGCTAAAGATTGTGCTGAACGTCAGGATTATCGCTCTTCAGCCAATGTAAATTCAGCTGCGACCTTGGAATTTGGGCGCAAGACCTACAGGATGTGCCAAACCACTGTGACTTCCAGGGCTCCACACCTGGAAATAAAGATCATCACTCTGTACAGCACCACAGAAAATGATGGCGCCATATAAATAAAAATATTCCTAATTTTGGATTATGATATGTGCCACCTTCATCCAGTTTCTATATCGAAAGCAGGAATGGAATTGTGGCTATTTAGAGATTGTTAGGAGAGAGAGGAAGGTGGGTAGTAGAAGAAGTGTTATGTGATTTGTAATTCAATGTCAAGGATGGAATGTGCAAATAAAGGGATCCGACTTCATTTTGAGGTTTTAGGTCTATGTCCCAGAGACCACTAGTAAACCAGCATCTTCAGAAAGCAGTCTCCACAATTTTATCTTTATAGGTTCCTTTATTTCAGTTAATAGAGTGCGGAACAGGGGTCACAAGACCGACCCAAAGTGGGCCAAACCCTTGAAAATGAAATGAGGTAAGATTTTCAGGGGTATCCTAACACTGGGGTCCCCAAAATAAACCAAGGATTGACACATCACAACCCCCCATCTATAAAGCGGTGCTGGGTCCCTAAAATAAATATGTTATTTAGACCTATATACATTTTTAATTATATTCACAACTAAGGGAACTATTTATAAAACATGGACTCTACTTTTTATCAAACATTCTCTGGTAGATAATCTTCCAGATGTTTGTTTTAAATTAAAGTGAATGATCATTCATGTTTGCTGAATGACAGGTTCACTTTAAAAATAGCAGGGCTGTGTTAATGGAAGCTACTACTGTGTACTAAGTTGACAAAAACATACCTCGGCATTCCTGATAAATAGACCCTTAAAATATTATACATTTTTTTTTTTAATTCAGGTCAATTTGGGAAAAATTGCAAATGCATAGTTCACTACTTGCAGACAGAATGCTCCATGCAGGGTTTGTGGGCAGCTAAGAGGCTGAATGATTGGAAAGAGCTCACTCCCCATCCTCAGTCCATGCACAGTGTCTGTTATCAACTCAGCCGGTAGTGCTGGGCTTTCCTAATAAAAAGCCTAGCATGATCGGTAAAACTTACATTTTTTTTTTGTTACAGGTTTTAAACCTGATCTACAAGATCTGATTGTAAACTTAAACAACAATGACCAAAACCACTAGGCAGAATTTACATAACACAAGGTGGCTTACTGCACGCTATGGAAAAACATTCACAGAAACACAATACACGACAATACCAACACAACCCAACACACCTGCATTTTATCACAACATGGGACCATTGGAATAAAAGCAAAGACTTTATCACATTAATTCAGAAATATACAACTCCCCTTTGGTTTATACCAATTACAGATTTATATGTAAACAGATATAGGAATATTTATTAATTGGAAGAAATAAATTATAGAATTTTTGTTTTCCATGGGGGAACTGCTGTGACTTTATAGCTTACATATAGCTATTCATCACTGTGCCCCAGGGAACAGCATTTCAATGTTCTACCTGTCCCCTATGGGATCACTATTCTAGTTCTAGTGAACTTGTGTGGATATACAAAGGATATAAAGCATTTCCTAACAGGAACTGGCTAGAATTGGCTATGATTACTACAAAAAAACAAAGCATGAACTAGTACATCAGGGGTGTCAAACTCTAAATTCTAAAAATGAATTGTAGCTGGCCCGCCGCTGCATTAAAATAGCCCTACTACTACAATTTCCGGATTTACTTGTGTCTATAGACCAGCGGACTCTCTGCCTATGCGTGGCTCCGCATTTGACTGTTTTATAGACGCAAGTAATGCCGGGAATTGTAGTAGTGGCATCACTCGCATCTATAGACCAGCGGCCTCTCTGCCTATGCGTGGGCCTGCATTGACCTAGATGCAGGGAATTATGGTGGCAGTGCTATTTCAGTGAAGGGGAAGTTCCAGACACTCATAACATTGGGCCCCGCATTGGACTGTTTTCTTGACGCAGGGAATTGTAGTAGCAGTGCTATATCAGTTTCAAGGTAGGCCTGCCACTTTGTCTAATTTTTAATTTTTGCCCACTGTGTATTTGAGTTTGACACCCCTGTACTACATGCTGCACTGATTGCAAAGAAGTAATACAGACTGGGGTACAATCCTTAGATGGGGGATTTATGGGGTCAGAAAAACAGAAACCCTGCTCTTGGAACGTTGGGTAACTCATGCCACCTGCTTATATGGAGTTACATTGATACTCAAAGCACAAACATTTCTATACGTTACTTACATGTGCTTTAAAAGGGTCGTTCATCCAAAAGCGAGATTTTAGATATATGCGGGCCATGTCAGCCCCTGGCTTTTTTTATTGTATGAATTTCATACCGAGATCTTCCTGCTGCAATTCTGGGCTGTGTTCCGGTCTACTTAGGAGTTTCTATATAACCTTGTGTGTTCCGGCTCCTTCCATTACATTGACTATATTATAAAAAAAAAAAAAAAAAAGTCAGGCAGGGATGGTGTGAGCAACTCAGGCTGGGCACAGCAGACGGACCTGGAAACTCCGCACAGGGATCGTGGAAGAACTTAATGGGCACAACAAGTACATAGACCTAGGAACTCTGTACAATGATGGTGGAATCATCTGAAAGTGAGCACAGACTCAGGAACTGGGCCCTCATAATAGGCAAAACAAATGTGCAGACCTGAAAACTCACAGCAAGGATGGTGGCAGCCGCTATATTGGGCACAGCAGGTCTGCAGACCAAGGGACTCAGCACAAGAGTTAAATATTTTCACAGTACACTGTGGGCAATTTAATCACATTTTTTTTCTTTTTGGCATTTGGTACTTTCCATCCTGCGATATCACTTAAAACTTTGTGGTGTTAAATTTCTGACCCACTTAGATCCCGTGGCAGCAATCCATTCCTGTAACTGGGAAATTCAGACCCACCCAAACAGCGGAGGTCACAGAGCCAGTTAGAAGCCTTTATGTAACCCAAATCCATTTAGAGCTCGCTGAAAAAGTTTGGAGAAAAAAAAGCTTGGTTTGTAATTCTGTAACGTCAAAATACAAACCACCTTTCCTTGGAAAATCTTCACTTTGTCGTTAATTTGTTACAGATTTCATATTCTGGGTCATAGTGTGGGTCAGGTGACAGGTTGTTTTTATGCTTTACAAGAGCAAAGAAAGGAAACAGGAAAGGAAAGTAGAAGTAAATATTTTACAAAAACTTTAGGATTTCTTCCGAGGACTGAAAGTGGACTTGTCAGATGGAAAAGTAATGTAAAGTATAGGGAATATATGTTGTGAATAGGGTGGGGAAGGGTTAGAATCCCTGTGCAAGAGTACTTTGAGTGTGTTAGTGTTATTTATATATTAATCATTTTTTCTCAATTTTTTGGTTCTTTTGTACAATGACAA
>NC_092859.1:26939928-26977502 GCF_032062135.1 Pyxicephalus adspersus
GCAGCAGATGCCACAAATAGCACACATAAACAAATACATTCACAAAGGACTGCTGGGTGAAAGTTCCAATGAAACAATGTGTTGGCAACTGAAAAAAAAAAAAAACATTTTCCTACAGCAGTGAAAAACAATAAGTATTTCCTGCAGGGGAAGCAAAACAAACACGCAGCATGGATGTTATTAAAGGGACAGTCCATCCCATAAGTAATAGGTGAAGGTTGGGTGCTTTGATCTTTGGGGTTTTGGCAGCTAACTCACCTCCATTCTTTAACTCTGGTCCAACATATCCCATTTTGGAGTGCTCGCTTCTATCACATTTTCCATAACATAAAGCCTGGATTTATATATATGGTGTGTTACTGCACACAAATTAACATGCAATATGTTTCTCATTAATGTGTATTGCAGGAAGGGAGTCCCCATGTGTTCTATATGCATCGCGTTATTTTATGGGCTGCAGCACACCTTTCATAGTGCATTGCACACTTTTTATATAATACACCTCACTTTTAATATAATGCACCCCACAGATTATTGCATTGCTGTATGATACAATGGAAGTGCAACACATGTTGTATGTAGCATGGTGACAGGTCACTTCAATGTGAACCAGCTTGCTTGCATCATGGCGGGTGAAAAAGAAGGCGCCGAGTGTTGGGGGCCATTCAAATATAGCACGGCAAACACACTGCGGTACTCAAGTGCTAAGTGAATTTTAAAGAAACGGGGTGAAGGTCACAACAGGTGTGGAGAGTTTTTCTCTGCAGGTACAAAATAATACTTTGTGATCCTGATAGAAATCCAGAGTCCTTCCTAAGATCCAAACCGAAATCTCACTTTTTCCACTACCTTCTATCAACTACAAAACACCAAGGAGAAGAGGTGTTCTGTAGTTCTAACAGAGTTCATTTACTAGGACAACTCTGGCTTAAAGATCGCATCCAGAGAGTTGTAATTAATGATTCATACTCTGAATGGTCTAAGGTTATTAGTGGTGTGCCCCAGGGTTCAGTGTTGGGACCTTTATTGTATAACATCTTTATAAATAATATAGAGTTTGGGATTAAAAGTACCATTTCTGTGTTTGCAGATGACACCAAATTATGTAATGGAATTAAGCCCATACAGGATGTCTATAATCTACAAACAGACCTGGATGTAGAGTGCAGAGTAGGGCAACTAAACTAAATAAAAGGAATGGAGGAGCTCAGCTATGAGGAGAGATTAGCTGAAGTGAGTCTATTCTCCCTTGAGAAGAGATGTATAAGGAGGGGGATATGATCACCCTGTATAAATATATAAACGGTCCATATAGAAAACTCTCTTCCCAATTATTCACTTTGAGATCATTACAAAGAACAAGAGGGCACTCTTTGCGTCTGGAGGAAAAGAAGTTTTCTGTGAAAATGTGGAATCGGCTCCCTCAGGAAGTAGTTTCAGCAACTACTATAGATTGCTTTAAGACAAAGCTGGATGTTTTTCTGGAAGCACAGAATATAATTGGTGATTAAGGCTTTAAAGTAAACAAAAACTGTTGATCCAGGGAACATCTGATTGCCTCATGGAATCAGGAAGGAATTTTTTCTCCTGTTGAAGCAAATTGTACCAGGGATTTTTTGCCTTCCTCTGGGCCAACTATGTCTTATAGGTTTTTATATCTGGGAAATGTTTTATTCCCTAGTTGTTGAACTTGATGGACTTATGTCTTTTTCCAACCTAACCTACTATGTAACTATGTAGGATAAGCTTTATTCAGAGGTCTCAATTAACAGTGACCCTATATTTAAAAATCTGATTTATACTTACTTGCTTTTTTTGTATAGGAAAAACAACAATAAAAACCTGACCGAGGCTCTGATCTATCTATAAAGCCTCAATTTACTTTCACAGACTGGAAAATTCAAAAAAGAAATACTTTTTTATTGCAGTAACTGGATCTTTTAATAACTTTACAAGTCTGCAGGATTCAATTCCTGACATCTGCAGAAACAGTATCATTCTTCAAAAAAGCTCCATGGGTATTTAGTGACTTTGCCTAGGCTGAGATGACATCATCAGCCTGCTGCAGGCAGGAGGAAGAATATCTTTAGTCTCCTCTCCCCCAGTGATCAGACTGTAACATTGTAACTTTGTAGCAAGTCACAAGGTAACAATGGTGCAGGGGCTCATTTGCAGACCTTTTGGCACACAGCATTGAGCAGACACAACATTAAAAAAACCTCATCTGACATGTAGGACCATTTTATAAATAACCCTTGGTCTGCCTCCTCTGTGTGCGTTAGGCATCAAACATCAACGTTTTATCTCATTGGATCTTTAGACACAAAAATAACACCCCCCCCCCAACTATTCTAGGTGCTTTCATCCTTCAGTGACTTTCACTTATTTTTGGTTTCCTGCTTTACCTGAGGACAAAAGGTAAATTCTGCTCTCACTCCTGGCTGCTGCAGGTCACTCCAAGGTTGTGGAAATTTGCTTTGAACTCTCATTCTCTCATGATTGGTGTGCAGGGGACATAACTACAGCTGATTGGCTGTTTTGAGAACCCCAGACCCCCTTGGAGCATATAAGTTTTAACCATTGAGCACTGACTTTCTGAACACATACACCGCACATTTGTAAAGTCTGCGGTGACTTTTTCTGGGGTCCTTTGGGGAGCTCAGATTTTCTCCCAATATCTCCCAGCTGTGCTTTAATTTTGTAGATGTGACCGTTGAAAATCGGGTCAGACCTGCCCAAACTTTTTATTAATAATATTAATAAACAGGATTTATATAGCGCCAACATATTACGCAGTGCTGTACATTAAATAGGGTACCTCCATCATATCAAGAAGCCTGGTCATAAGAAGCTTTGCCCTGTGTTGGAAAAGTGTACGTGTCATTTTTTAAACTAGACTGATGTGAGTTTGTTACATACAGCTAGCATAAGTACCTGAATCTGTATTGGTATCATCTCCTGCACTTTCTGAATAACCCCAGGGGAGGGGTAACTCTAGGAGCCAATCAGGGCCATGCATAGAGGCAGAGAGAGTGGAGCTGATCACTTATCAGGATTTCTTGCCCTATTATTAGCATTTTGTGGGCTAGGTGGTAGCACTACTGTAACTCTAAGGCTATGTACACACGTCAGATGTTTCTCGTCCGATAATCGTCTCAGGGCTGATAGCGAACGGGAATCTGCGGTGTGTACAGTGCCCGTGTGGGCGATAGTAATGAAAGTGAAGGGGGAGAGAGTGCAGCTCAGCAGGGTGCCACTCTGTCATTCTCCCCCTCCCCTCTCTATAGAGCAGAACAGTGCTGCATGTACAGCTCTCATTCACGCAGTCGTTTGTCGTTGCAAAGAATCGTGAAAGATCCTTTCCAACAACAATTATTGCACCAATATACCCAGTCTAACAGAGTTACAAATCCTTTGGTTAAAGTTAAAACAAAACAAAAGTCATATAAAAGTATTTTAACTGCTTGATGAATTTGGCACATTTGTTGACGTAAAGAAAAGTTATTGTCAAACAACAGTTATGGGAAGCTGGACACTACTATATAGGATATGTAACAATGAGAAAATGACAAATGAAAGAACCAAAAATAAAAAAAAACATTCAATTATAATAAAATACGGATGGGATGTGGTTATGTATTCCTTTACATGATTCACTGCGCAGGGAAAAGGCCCTGCGCTGTATTATAGGTTGTTCCTATGAACCTGTGAACTTTTTCAGCCAAAAGTTGTTGATTCGTGAACTTTTTGAATCTTGGGGATTCAGCACAAACCCACTGCATCAGTGAGCCCGAATTTTATCCCTAATTTTAAGCCCTCAGCACAAAATCTAAAACCAAAGCATAAAACACTTTCCTTTACATACATTTTAACCCCTTTAAAAAAGCTGATTTTTATTATTTAAAAGTAAAGCTAAGGCTCGAAGTGTCACTGGTGGAGCATTTTTGTTTGTGTGACCTGTCATTTGTCATCCGGCACCTAACAAGACCAATGGTGAAATCAATTCTTCACCTCGCTGATTGGAAAACTCAGCGCAGATCTCTTGTCCTCGGAGAGGCCTGGGTTTAAGAGGCCACTAAGTGCCGTCTCCCGGATGCGCCTAATTTGTAGGTCCCGGCAGTCTCAGAGCCCGCAGTCCTCCCCACCGAGAGGTAGATTGGATGACCTTTTTTAGATAATTGAGAAGCTGACTGTTGTTCATGTAATGGTGAGCGGGTGCTGGAAGGACTTTTTTTATTCTCTGCATCTTCTATAATTGGGTTACCTTGGAGAAAAAAGACATTCACCTATTTAGAGGCTGACAAGGGAACAGTGAGGAGCCAAAATAATTTTCTATTTAGAAGATCAAATGTTTACCAGGTCTGTTTAAAGTGAACCTGTCATCAGGAAAGGTTAAATGAACCCAAAAATGATATTTTTGTGCTTGGTAGATGCTGGAGAAATAAACCAGACAGGGTTCCTACTTGTGCACCTGTTGTGCCCATTATCAGGGTCTTCCACCATACCAGTTCCCAGGTCTTCACACCTCCTGTACCCATTAGAAGGGTCTCCCACCATCCCTGTATTAGGGTTCTGTCTTTGGAGTCACTGGGGGTCTGTCATTAAAGTGGGAAAAGTTTTAAGTAGAGGACAAATTAAGCAAAAGCCCCAGAGCCCCGTTCTTCTCAAAGGCTTCAAAAGCCCATAATGGCAGGGGTGCATTTTTGTCTTGGGTTCCAATAGACATTGTGCCACCATTATCTTCTCCCCTCTTTCCAGGATTGAAAAGAGTTGCTAAGAAATAGAAATGTCTTTGAAGAAATCCATTCCAGGTTTGCTGGATCACCCAGCTTCACTGATGAAAGTATATCCTATCCAGCCTTGAAGAGCTTTAATAAATCAGGCCCAATGGATTTCAGTTCTTATAATCATTGAGGCTTTCAGTTTTCCTAGACTGACATCCACCCAATAATGTAAAAATGATGTTTAAAAATTGTGAAACTTCTAGAAAACAAAATAAACTTTATACAAGCTGGTATATATGAAGAAGTTGTAGATCCAGGATTTAGGGTAGGTGGTGGGGGGCAAACTTTTCCAAGGCTAATGCATGCATGAAGGGTGGATGTTACCTGTGTTACCCTCCATCATAATGGAAAGTAAATGTCCACCCTGTCCCAAAAATAAAACCTCGCTGGAGTGTGATCTTCTCCGCACACTTTGCACTTTCCAGTAAAGTGATTGTAAAAAAGCTTCTCTTCTAAATCTGGTTGTGTAAAAAATGGATTCCTGCTCCTCATGTGAAACAAATTAATTTGTAAATTGCTTTTCATGATGAAAAGGAAGATCCAGTTTACTGGAGGAAAACACATTTTGTGGTTTCTGTGGAAACAGGACGACTTGTTTTTTTATATTGTAAGATTTTCTGCTATGAGTGAAATGACTGCGGCGGTAACAAAAGACGATGATTCACCGGGCCGCGCAGTGCAGGAGAGGGACGAACGTCTGTGTCATTAATGAGAGCACTCAGCGCAAGAGAGAAGGCTGAACACCACCTGAACTCTGCAGACGGGGGGGACCATCTGTCATATAACTATATCTGTCTGTTATCTGTCTAACCATTATTATTATTATTATTATTATTAACAATAGGAGGGGAGGAGATGAACACCTTTGGAGAGTGGTGTCACCTTCACACACTCACAGCCATCGCATTACCGAATGTTTGTACAGAAAGCTTTATGTAGAAGGCGATTCATCACAAGAAGAAAATACAAATAATGATACCTAGCGCTGGCAGTCAGTGATCTGCAGAACTTTTGTTTCATCGCTATGCAAAGCTAATCCTTTCCTGACAAGTCAGCATTTTTCTAGGCGAGTTAATTATTATTTATCAAGTCAGAATCTTAAGGAGCTGACAGCATAGAAATGGTTTGTGATTTTCCTAAACTGAAAATGCTGATACGACAGCGGAGGGTGTGGAATATATTCCCGTCTGCCATCTACAGGACTGATTACCATATCGTGGGTCACCGCTGACCAATGATTGGTAAAGCTGAACTCTGGGAAAACAGGTAACTACACATGGGTGAAAGGTTTCATCTGCTAAAGGATTGGTAGTTCTGTCTGACCAATTTTGTGATTCATACAACTGTGCCCAGCCAAGAAGGTGACTTTCATGGTCACCTTGCCTAGTCAGAGCAAAGTAACAATGTCCGACCCAATTATTGCGGTGCTTCCCTGAGGATGATGGGAGTGCTGACTCCAGTTCTTGCAACATTGCTTTTGCCTAACATTTGTTTTTCAGAGCTCTGTCATATGGGAAGAGGTCACAGGCTCCTCCATATAGGAAAACACTGTATATTGTCACCCTTTCAGGCAGCAGAAAGGGGTGAGGTGCAGGGGAGCATTGGCATGGTAAGTATCAGTGGGTTAGAGGGGCCCCGGTGTCCAGAGATTCCCCAACGGAAACTCAATTACTGCCATTAAAACACATGGATCTAGAATATTCCCACTGAGAATGTTTAATTGAATTTCAGATTCACTGCTTTATAAGTAGAGCCCATGTAAAATAGAGCCCAAGGTAAAGCTTCTATGAAATCTTAGATAATTGGTTCATTTTTGTCTCCCAAATAATTCTTTTGTATGTTTGCTTTTTTAAAAGCCAACAAAGCAACAAAAACAATCAGAACGCCTTGTGTTCCCTTTAAATCTGTAACCTCAAACCCACAGAAGATAACATTTGCAGTTACAATATCACATAAAACTGTGATACATAAAAGGTCACCAGAGGGAGGAAATGACAATAAATTAATGGAGCTGCTGAGTTTTCACATGAGAGTGGCACTGTGTTATTTCAAGGTAAATGCCACTTTGCCCCGGCTGCTAACATTTGGCACAAAGTGGTATTGAATTAGGAAAACAAACTGCAACACTAACGGCAGGCCCCAAGATAAGACCTCAGAAGCAGCTCCAAACCGAACAAAGGGATCCGTGTTACAACCCTGGTGACCTTCCCACAGAATGACTTCTGAAGGTCAGAGATATTCCCAGTCATAGATATAATTTATTGTATTTATAGCCAGCACCCTTTATTTTAGTTTTTGATGAATTAGGATTGTTAGAACCCCTGTCAGGTTTTAATGGCTCAAAATAGAAAACCTGAACAGTTTCCTGTTGAACACCTTACTGGGGTTCTGTACAAAACCAATGAACGTTTCCAGGAATAAATCACCAACTTCAATAAAGTTTATTAAATTACAAAACTCTGGGGTCCACATATAAAGAATTGTCAATGCAATAACAGATCGCCAATTCTTTGTTCCTAAAACCTCATATAGACATTGATCTTTCTTCTTTGGAGGAGGGAGGTGGTGGAGGAGGACGAGTGAGCGGCACCCCATTGTGCTTCCCTCCATAGGAGTGCATAGTGGTCATTGTGGATCACCGTATGAACTACATCGGAGGACAAATGTACACATGCAAGATTTTCACAGAGCATGACCATCCATCTAGGATATAGCCATTGTAGATGTTCGTACAGCTTTTGGCTACATAAACATGCTAGATGATTGTTGCTCGACATGAACAATCGTGATTAATTCAGGTGAAAATCTACCATGTTTCCACACTTCCCCAATGTCATTTTCCAATTGATACTGGAGGATCAAAAACTATGAATGGGAACAACCAATGTAATTTGCCTTCAAAGGAGAACACAGCAGGGGGCCTCCTTCTTGTCCTCCCTCTACCATAGAACTGAAAAGCGCTGGTTGTACAAAACACATACAGAAAGATTGCCTCCAACAACAATAATCTAACGTGTACATAGCCTAAAGCTACGTACACACTTCCAATTATTATCGTCGGAAAACGAACGACGAACGTTCCTGCACGATATATATGAACGATCGTATAGCACCGATCCTGCACATAGAGGTAACGACACGATCGTTCGTAGATATTGTACACACAATAGATACGATCGTTTAAGCGATAGAGGAACTATGTGCACGACAGGAAAGTGAACGGACGTTCGTTCATCACGCATGCTCTGAACATGGACGATCAACGAACGACCGTACACACGAACGATGTTCAACGATCGTCGTCCAATCCGATCCGCCGGTCCGGTCGTTCGTTTCCAGCGACTTTCCTCGTTCGTCGGCGTCGTTGGTTACTATTTTACGAACCATTTTTTGCCCAATCGATCGTTTGTCGTTCGATTGGAACGATAAAAATTGGAAGTGTGTACGCACCTTAACTTTTTCAAATCGAATTGGCACTTTTTAGGCGGAGAGACTTAATAAGGTGTTAATCTGTGGTTCGTTTGCTATACTGTTATTGCAATAAAGTACCAGAAACTCCTTTCACTTGGAGGGTGAAATTGATCGCCATTTTTAGAAGTGGGATACCTAGCCCACATCATTGTGATTCTCTTCATTAGACAAATGTTGATCATAGCAAAAGTGGTAAATACTAAAAAAACAAACACCACTGATCTGTAATGTGACCTATAGTACTTGTCACCAAGTGGTGACCATTTGGCGATCTTCCATCATGCTAACTGGTACATTATAAATGCACGGTTTTTCCCTAGTGGCTGAACTTCATGGAATTATGTCTTTTTTCAACCTAACCTACTATGTAACTATGTAATAGTATAAGTAGTGTAATAGGATTGTCAGTCCATTTATTAACTGGCTTTTACTTAGAAAAATCACATTCCTGTCCAGTTTCATTAATTAGGTGACCACAAAGGAGCTGTGCAGCTTTTTTGCAATCATGGCGGACCCCCATGGTAATTTTTACAAACATGATCTGATTTTTCTATCACTTTCAATCTCTTTGTGGTAAATCAATACTACTCTCTTATGTCTTCACTATTGAAAGATTGAACACTCACAATGCCATGTGTATTGGTAGCTAATGAGTTCTGCAAATTAGAAAAATTGTAATATATAAAGAGGGACTAAACAAGTCCTTGTGTTTTATTTAATTCTGTTTATCTTGCCAGTGCCAAGTCCTGCCCTGCACACAGCACACCAAATAATGAAAGTGTTCTCTGACAGCTCGCCTGAAACCCTCACCTTTGTGTCACCGACTCCGCCTAACATTTTAATCTGTAGTCACCCTGTCACCAGTGGTAACCATCAACAAACCATGGGTCCCGGGAAACGGAGTGAAATGAGAGCTCACTAATCTGATTCACATATTACTGAGATTTCCTAGAAACCAAAGTGAGGTTGAATCAAACTGGGCTTCTTCCAGGCAGTAAGTAATGTATTCTGTTTTATTTAGCTGTATGGTGCCGACAACTGGACAGTGACAAGAGTTTCCTAAAATTAGGGAAAAACAAATTATTCCTTAGGGCTTGGTGTTGAGAATAAATGCAAGAATCAGAATGCAGAGGTCTTCAAGAGCATGTAATGAAAGGCAAATAGCAGCAAATAGATGAATTAGGCATTTAGTACAAATTAATCTTAGTAGGATTTATGGCCCCTGAACCGTCATTCAACATTAAGGTAAAAGGGAAACTGCTAAACCTGCATTTGTTTTGCATTTGACACATATTTTAAACTTCATGAGCCATTTTGATATAGCCTATGCCACTTATATATATAGCCAGGTAAGATTGGATTTGATTGCATGTGGATTTCCTAGCACTGATTGGTATCATTTTAGGGAAATTTGGAACAAGTAGTCGTTCACCATTTATGTCTGTTTTCCTATCTGGGAAGAAGATCTTGATGGGTCTTGGCAAATATGAGATGCAAGAGCTGATATCATGGTGCCATTCTCACTCTTGGGGGTTATAGTTGGCTTGGCTTAGGCTCTTTACAGACGTCAGATAGATGTCAGATGATTGTTGCTGGAACGAGCACTGTACACACAGTGCCAATCTGTTCAATGGAGAAGGGAAGGCGAATGGGGGGCACCCTCCTGTGCTCTCCTCTAATGAAAAGCACATTGGTCATTACCAATAGATCAACAATCCACCATGGTGGTTTGATGAACATTGTTCTACAGATGAACTGCTCTACAAATTTTCATCAAAAATTACCCCAACTGTTCATCCCTGGCAGGAATCATCTGACATTTGTACAAAGCTTTAGACAGGATGTAATTATTAGATTCTAAAGCAATGCAATGGCTCAGTTATTTTCTTTGCTTTCAACTCCAGAGTCTTTAGTACAATATCCACCAGGCACAACACATGCTTTGTACAATATTTATATTTTTGTTTGTCTATTTGTCCTAATAATTGTTGTCATTGTGCCATGCCAGGACAAGGTTCTTTGGCACCGAAGAAAATAAGACAAGCTCCTTTTGGTAACTATTTTAGCCACTTGCTGCAGGTTTTGCTCTTTCTGCACTCCTCCTCCTATTGAGAAATTCAGGGTGGCTGCCTTTCTGACCATCCCTTAGCCAGGCTCTGTTGGCAAACAGAAAGGGAAGGGAAATATAAATTTTTACAGTTGGCACCGGAACTAAAATCTTTTAATAAGGACACCTGGCAGATATCTAGCAAGAGATTCCCTTTACTTTTCAAAGATTATTGATCGCTTGTGTCCAGGGCTGCCATTGGAGGGGGAACAAAGAGTACTTTTATACCGAGCCCTGATCAAAAGAGCATCACTTATGCAATATAAAGACTTTTAAACATGGGGGGCGTGGGTCTAGGGAGTTCACCTGGTATGGAGCACAGAAATTGCAGATGGCAGCCCTGCTTGCTTCCCTTGGAAATTACAAACAGATAGCAAAAATACTACAAAAAATGGTTACAGGTACAAAACCCCTTGGTTGGGAGAGATAATATTGTAGCACTCTCATAAAGATTTACATTTATGTTTTATCACCCACATTTTTTTAACGCCTGTACTGGTTGTATTTCCTTTAATCTGCTTTATTATGTTACATTTACCAAAAAATTGTTATCTTATATCAGGAAAAAAAATGATCCCAACTGGCGGAGGGCCCTCACCCTCTGCAGAAATGGTACGCCGCTCTTCTGAGAAGGCTCAGATCCAAGATATTAAGGAAAGATTTAGTAACTACATCCGGAATGTGAAGTCTATAAGAAATCAGCTAAAACAGGTAAAACTTTTAAAGAGGTACAAACTTCTAAAACTTAAAAAAAGAAAAGGAACATCACAGTATTTACATGTAAAGATGAGATTTTGAGAGTTAAGACGAATATAAAACAGAGCTTTCAGCTTTCAAAAGTCTTTCTTATCGCTCCCAAGAGAAGTATTATCCAGTCTATCCAAAGAAAAAGTGCTTTGGTTGAGTATGGGATTTATAAAATCAAACGTGAACCCATTAAAGTCTCGTAGAAGCTTTAACATTTTAATGTAATTTTAAAAATAACTTTCAACTATTTTAAAACTAAAGCTTTCATTAAAATAGTAACAGTTAATCCTGCCATGATTGTTCTTGTGACAACACTATGCCACTGTCTCACCAATATGTTCTACATTGTAGTTGTGCCCGCACACACACATGGCATGGCCCACTGTTGTCACCATCAGGAAACTGGCCTTGATGTTAAAGAGTGCTTAAAAAGACCCTGTCACTGATGTAAAAAATGAAACACAGAAAAATCAAGTATTTTAAATGCTCACCTGAAGCTGTTTTCCTTCCATAAACTCATTTCTATTTTCAAACTATGAATCAGTTTGGCACAGCCCTCTGCCTTAAAGTTGTAGCCGTCTTCTTTTCTGGGAGACGTTAATTACTGACTGTGCTGTCCCAGCATCTCTATTATTCCCATTACCTCTATACATAACTTTTATGTAACTGCTGGGGGAAGAATGTGGCAAATATTATAGATCTCAATAATAGTCTGACAACAAGGTCTCTTTAATGTCATTCAGTTAGAGTTAGATCTACTTTATAGCTAAACTATGTTAAAAAAAAAATTGTGAACAGGCAGGTTGTTTATTGCAGATGGGACAGGCGATATCCCTAAAAAATTGCAAACATGTACATATGTTTAAATAATTGTTTATATCATTGTAGAAGGGTCATGTGCTTGCTTTTTTTCTTATGTTCTGCTTTAAAGCTAAATTGACACAGTTTTTCCCCTGCATCAAAATACTGTCTTTATACTTTCCATTCATTCTAATGTTCCAGTACATCAGAGTGTTTTTGGCCATCATGTTTTTGAGCTGTAAAGAAAACACACTTTGTAGCCTCTATTGAAACCAATAGTTACTCCTATAAGGACTTAAATGCCTTCAAATGCTTGTTTAAACCCAATGAAACACTTTCAAACATGGTAGGGGCTTCTGTAAGTGATTAAAAAGATTTCCATTTTAGACTAAGACAAAAGTCTGCTTTATGTATCAGGAGCTTACTATCAGTCAATAAGGAATGCTGTGATTGGATTTCAGGTATTTGTTTTGTTGGATACGTATGATTATCCTATCATTGCAGTGATAACTTTCACAATGCAAAAGTTAGAAGCTTTTGTTTTGAGATCTTCATTCTTCAACCATTATCTGCTCAAATCCAAATTAGTTTAATTTCCTCTCAGGACAAAACTCAGTTTCCTGTGACCACTCTCATGTAAACAGTCAGAAGACAATCACATCCATGTAAAAGGTCAAGGTCCTAACACTTTATATTGAAAGCAGGGTTAACCCTTCAGAGCCTTTTTGAATGTATATATCAGAGTTTTTCAGCCAGGGTTCCTCAAGAGGTTGCTTGAGCAATGAGCAATTGGTGCTTCTTCTGTTTAGGTGACACCAATCTTTTTAGGTATTTGGAAAGGTCACATTCTTCCCAATGACCACCATGTTGACATATGTGAGTTGTGGATATAGTAATTATAGCAGGGGTTCCCTGAAATTTATTTTAAGGGTTCCCCCATGTTAAAAAGGTTGAGAAAAGCTGATAAATAAAATCCAATCATTGGTAGATGTAGCCAACAGTGGGCCCTTTGCAGAACTAACTTGGATTACACCAAAGCAGTGACAGGGTTGCTGGGGGGGGCGGGGGGGCCCTGTTGGCTCGTCCTGACAGCACACTTTGCTCCTCCCTATGTCTGCCCCTGAACCCAATCACTAAAGTCTGATAGAAAATTTACCATATTAATGTCATTCCAAAGAAAAAATTAAAATGCACAGCTTTTATTAACATAATATGGAGTGATTTTACTGGAAGGGTTTTTGTTGGGCACTTTTATTGACCACGTGGGGACAACCCCACGTATTTTTGAGAAAGGAGGAGGCAGCATGGTGCCTTCTGCTTATCCCCTCTTCTGTATAGGACTGAGCAGTGCTGTGTGTACAGTGCCAGCTTGTTCTATTATCCATGGAAATGATCGTAAAAAAATCAACTCCAGGGACAGAAATTTTACAGCTTTAGGGGACAACACCTTGTCCTTGTTTGACAGTTGTACTCCCGTGTTGTCACTCTTTCACATGGGCTTTCTATGGAGACTATAAGTCGCTGTGCAACACACATGTTAGACAGACATGGTGCACTGTTGTCACAATTACAAAACCCACTCTGAGAAATGCCATGCAGCAAAAGACAGAAATTGTATTTTGTTAAAAATTACATTTGTTTTGCATAAAAAATAAATGTAATTCAGTTAGAGTTCTATTTCTAATGAAGATACTGGGGTGTTGGACCAAATTGTACTCTTCAGCTGCAGTGTATTCTTCAGGGAAATTAAAGTTCAATTCTGTCTGCAAGTGTTTCCTGGATCACAAAACCTGACTGAGCAGAATTACAAAACTGTTAATGGGTCAAACAGAAACAGTCCAGATCTGTGTATTTGATAAAAGGGATATAGCACAGATAAATTCTTCCTCTGATACCATCAGCTTTTTGGGAGGTTTACCTTCTTCCTCCTGATCTAACCCACACAGCATGAACCATGAAAAAAGAAGTAGATCTCAAAAGTTTTTTTTCTAAAAGCTCCATTGGATGTGCAAACAAAAACTATCCTGGACAATATTCACCCAGACTGTGTATTTTCTATTTGAATCATATCAATATAAAATAAATCCAAATCTGACTAAGGCTTTGCTTTCCCATGTTCTAGTTTCCCTCCATGGATTTTTATTTACCTTGTTGGAGACTATAAAGTGCTGCAAGCTGAGCAGGAGAATTGTTCTCTATTGTGAAGAGTGTCTTTTCTCCCTCTGGCTCTTCTCTATAATCCATCATAACCCAGCAATGTCATATCCCATTGTCGCATAAATCTATTTTACATGTGAATATCGTATCGCTGTGTTCTCTATGCACTGCAAGGTAATTACCTCCACGCTAATGCAGTATAAAGTGATATCATTTTTTTTACGATGGTTTACTAATTGATGAGAAAGTTTAAATGCAGTATAACTACACCTGTGGGGTAAGAAACATGCTCAGAATTATACCAAGGACAATTTCGGGGGGCAAATACCCTACCCGCATGTTTTTGGAGATCTGGGGAGTGCCCAGAGGAAAACCCACATGAACACGAGGAGAACAAACAACCCCTGTGCAAATAGTGCCCTGGCCAAGATGAGAAATTTTGTTTAAGTTCTTCCACACCAAACTCAAGGCATTTCTTGGAGCTGGCTTGGTGCACACAGGGAACAGTCATAATGGGACGGAAAACGCTCTTCATTACACTGTTGATCCAAGGCAGGCGATCCTGTAAAATGGTTTTTGCTGAGGCATCAGTAACCTTTGGAGCAAACTCCTGAAGTCATTCATTTCAAGGGTCACCCACAAACCTATGACCATTGGTGCAGGAATTTATAGAACCATGCATGTCACCACCAGTTGATGTTGTGCTGATTTTTAGTATTTTTAACTGTGGACCTAAATTTGCAGTTGATCAACAGGAAATAGAAGTGCTAGGTTAATGAGCAAACTCAAGCACAGGTAAACTCTAATGTTTAATGACAAACATGGTAAGTATCTGGTGAATCGATCACTTGCAGCTTTGTAAATACTCCTCTATTCTTTATTTCACATGTACAGATTCTGCTGCCAATGTCTCCCACATGTATTCTATTCCTTTGCTAAAACCTTCCTTAGTAACCCACCCGCTTTCCTTAATTACAAACAAGTAACATCAGATTAGGGCACAATGATGAGGTGAAGAGGGTCCCATTATCCCCCTGCTGATAATGATATGCAAACACACAGCTATGGAGCACAATGATTGTTGTTGTCACACCAGATGACAAGTAATTGTGTCTCTTTGTTAGCACGGGGTATTAAGCCAGATTTGGGAAGGATTAATGTTTTGCATTGAACACGTGCTTTGGCTTGCTGTGCTTTAGTCTGTGTGTGACGGTGGGTGGGGGTCTGCCAGTGACCCCAGAATGCAGCCGGATAACATAAGGGCCTCATTATACATGCCATCCTGTTTGCTGAAAAAGCTAAGATATTCAGCGACTTAAAGAGAAATGCCAAATATTAAAGGATATCCATTTTCCAAATCACAATAAACTTGGAATATTGTCTATGAGCAGCCAGATTCATGAATCTTTGTCTCACATGGCTGTTTCTGTTGCATATTGTTTGTTTCAGAAGTGCTTCTCTCCTCATTTTTAAAAGGAGTGAATCTGTGCTTCCTTGGTCCAAATCAACATGTTCACGTTATTATTATTATCCCCTGCAGCAGATTATATGCACTTTGCTTCCGCTAGGAGCATCTAATCTCCCTTTAGCTAATTCATATAGATCTTGGAATCCTTTGTCATAACATAGCTAAAAAAAATACAAAACATCATTTAAAAGCATATAAACTCAATTTAAGTTGGAACTGACTTAAATCTATCCCCTTTAAAGGTCCAGGACACCCCAAATGTCTAGTGCTACTTTCAAGCTTATAAAAGTATCACTCCTATATTGTAAGCTCTTCGGGGCAGGGCCCTCTCCTCCTGTGTCACTGTCTGTATCTGTCTGTCATTTACAACCCCTATTTAATGTACAGCCCTGCGTAATATGTTGGCGCTACATAAATTCTGTTTATTAATAACATTAATAATAATAATAATAATAAAGAAAGTTTTTATCTCTAACTGCAGTCATTTTTCAGATCTTCACTTTAGCCTTCATCGCTAGTACGGACAGCACATAAAGCTTCTTGTATAAAAGTGCCTATTATTTTATATTTATAAGTTATATCATTCTGCATATAAGGCAACCATGTATTGACATTTATAAAGGATTCCTGGAAAAGAAATAGCCATAAAATTCTGATTTCCCAGAAATTCATCAACCAGTTTTAGTCGAATTGCTATCAAAATCAGAACTTCAAGTCAAAATTGATGTTTTTGTGAAATAAGAGTATCTAGTGGCAGGTTATGTGACCCAGAGCTTTCTTAGGCCGTTCTTCCTCCAGTTTTTATAAATGCACATACATTACATCAGGCTTGGCAGTGCATACATTTTTGTTATGCTATTTGCATAATTGTATCAGCAATAAGAACAATTGCAGAATTTTATATGCAAAATAAAACAAGTATAAAAACACATTTTTTTAAAATAAAAGTGTATGTTTAAAGTATACAAGTATTAGGTTTTTATGAATCATTTTATTATAAAGCAATGTCCATAAATTCAGAGATGGCCTTAAAAAAGTCAGACTGATTGAAGCTTTCATAAAGTCTGCAAAAAATAAATGCCTGTAAAAATCTAGATTTAATCCCTTTACTTTAAAGTTGATGTAATATTGTGTATATAAACATAGTTATTTTTATACCTTTTTTTCCATCCTTTGTTAATTGCTAAAACTGCTAATGATAATATTTTTGTACCACGCCTGTATAATACTGCCAATTGTAGGCAGAAATGGTAAAGTACAATTGCTAGACACGAAAAATCGTTGTTACCTTATCACAGGAAGTACCTAAAAAGGTTCTTAGTATCATATTTATGAAAATGTCAGGTTTTAAAATAATGAAACGTGGTTTCAAAAAATGACAATACCCTGTTTAGGTTTCTATGTAGTTTTTATGATCCCTATGATATTTTACTAACACTTGTGTTGCATCTCTGCAATATACCACAGCCTTATGTAGCATTTCATTTATTTTATGTTGTGTGTGGCCCTTGGGTGATACATTTGAGGCACCTTGTGCCTAGAAGGTTGAACATCACTGCCTAATAAGCAGCACAAGAGGTTTAAAAGCAGCCCTTGGTCACCTCTCCAGCCACAGGATGCATAGAGAGGTCTATGTAAAGTCTATTTAATTTTCGTGACAACCCTGAGCAGGAAACATCTACCAAGTGTTCAGAAACAAACTGCATTTCAAATTCTGCTTTAATCTTTGAGGATTTTTTGCTCCACAGTACACTCAGCTAAAGAGGTTGGTGAAGCCTTATTCTAAAGCTCATTTGCTACATCTGCTTAATTGGTAAATACTTTAATGATCATAGTCTAGGCCTAAAATTCACCTTATATGATAAAACAACCAATTGGCCTAAATTAATCCCTGTTTAATTCAATATTATTACATTCTCAGAGTCTAAAAAAAATAAGAAGAGCTTTACAGCTTAACACATTTCCTTCAATAGCAAAAAAAAAAATCCCTAAGCAGAAATCTGAACACATACACAAATAACTTTGCTCCCTTTAGCAAGGACGGAGCTGTTTCTAAATTTTACCAGCAGCACAGAAAACCCCACAGGTGCCATTGAAGTGAAGCGATGGCAGACACGGCTGTCAATTTCATTTTTACACTTCCTATAAACCATGATTGTTATTTCTGTAGTTTTTAGATTTTCATTCTCCGCAAAGAGCTGTAAAGAAAATGTATCATTTTTGGTTTGTTTTTTATACTTTTACACACACACATGTTCTAACTATGAAATATTGGATCAATTAGTTTAAAAGCCCAATCTCTGTTCCTATATTTTTGTAAAGGATACACCAAGCCTGAGTTCACATGGAGCGTCTCTTTCTGTTGTCCTTTGCCAGCAAAGCAGCCACTATAAATTCAAAGGGCTTTTATTTCTATTAGTAGAAAAAAAGAGAAGAAAACCAGGAGGTTTCTGACCCAGATCATGTTTACTATGCTGGATTCTGAAATAGCCACCTCATTTCAGGAGGTCAGAAATCTCCCTTATTCAGGGCTGCAAAACAAAAGTAAACTGAACTGGAATCATGTATATAAAAAATATTCAGTGTCTTTACCAATTTCTCACAGTTTTGTTCATAGCACCAACAAAGCAGGGCTTTCAAAAGTGTTTGGAATGCATGTTGTTGATCTTTTAGAATATTCCAACTAATAAAACTGATTTGCACTCAATCAAAACTTCATAGGGCTCGCGTCCTTTATTTTTCTTACGGACTATGTCCCATGGATATAGTTTGTTAACATGGTTACCTGGATCCAATATTAAACATTTCAAACATTCATCCACAACAGTTTTTTATTGCTGGCGGTTATGGGAACTCTTCTGATGGGAACACCTTCTTTGGAGACAACTCTCTAGAAAAGTAGAAATAAACATTTCCAATATATCTCACACATTTAAAGGGGTTCTAGTCGAACAGGAAACTTTGCCCAGAAGGGACATCAACATCAATAAAAACAATTTTATTAGTAGTAAGCTGAAGGGATAGAACCCTAATCAGGTGTTTTGTTCAGCTACATAGCAAGATGTTTCATTAATAAAAATGATGGGTACCATTTATTTTTTAAGCATTATTCAATATTTTTGACCAACAGGGTGACAACACATCTGCAGTCCAGCATCTTCAGGATGAACTTATCACCATTCGCACTCTGTATGAGAAGGAAATTGGAGAACTTCGGGAGAAGCTGGAGCAGAGCTACAGGGATGGGAGCAGAGATGGGCTTGGTGGTCGGACAACCAATTTGATGGCTGCAGAGTACCAAAGCAGGTAGGATTTGTTACCTGTATTCCTTGCATATAGCAAACCTGGAGTGTGCCTACAGGGAGCACCTGGGGTTCATGGCATTAGGGTTCAAGCTTTTTCTTTCATGTATGTGCACATTTTGAGCCATTATTATCAATCCGTGCATTTCAAACAATCAGTCCTCTCAATATTTCTAATTCTAAAATAAGATCATCAGATCTGACAGTCTCTTTTATCCTTTGAGGACTTTGTTGATGAGATCCGTGTCTTGGGTTCCTAGGACTGCACAGCGGTGGTGTCCTTTATGAGGTGATCCTATTGCTTTGCAATATTTATTGGATAATTATTTGCACTTATTGCATAATTATTGGATTAATATTAATGGTATAGTATGAAGGATGTAAAAGGTGGACCTAGACCAGACAAAGCTGTGCTGGAGCACCCAAAAGTCCCAGGCTGACAGGAGCAGACTAGTGATCAGGTTTATGGTACAGGTAGCTTACTGTTGGTGCATCCAATATATATATATATATATATATGTTGTCTACCAAACCTTGTCTTTATAAAAAATATCCATTTGGTTGAACCGTTCCTTTAACCAGCGCATAGATTACAGACTTTTTTGGGGGATAAATATTTTATTAGGTGAGTTTACTGTGCTAAAAGCTTGCTTCCATCACGCATCAACAAACCTGCCTATCCAGAAAGATATGCATAAAGCTGTTGTGTATGATCTGTAAGATAAAATTTGATTACTCAATGAAACTACTACTGCAAAGATTAGGATAAAGCTAAATGTTTTGTTTTAATTTAAAAGGTACAATCCTAGCAGGTGGACAATCTGATTGCTTTTGACTATTTTCTTTGCTGTGCCAAATAATGAATTTCAAGCACATAATTGTTTGCAGCTTTTTAATTTATGATTTTAGCTCATATGAGTTTATATCACTTTTGGATGTACCGATTTATTAAAAAAGTAACCTGTCCTTTATTTGCAAGAGCAGCCTTCACTAAATTAGGAATTCATGTATATTACAGCATTGTTGGGATCATAAAAATATACTTAAAGTGTCAAGAGTGGGGAAGAGAAGTGATATGTATTCTCAGGCTGGATGCAGATGACATTCTGTCCCAACTACATGGAACAAAGGAAAAAAATTAATAAATATAAAAGTCATATTCTAAATAGAACAGGGGTTCCCACATTATTTTGGCTTGCGAGCTACTTTTAAAATGACCAAGTCAAAGTGACCTACCAACAATAAAAACTTGGACTTTTTATCTCCTGTGCGTGGCAGGGCTCCACGATCTACTTGCCTTTCCTTTGCAATCTACCGGTAGATCGCGATCCACCTGTTGGGCACCCCTGATATAGAGCATTAGGGATACAATGTTCCCTATGATGACAAGGGAAAAGGCATATCCCTGTGACCTCAGTACTTTGTATTGTTGTTGTAATGGAAAAGAGAGAGAGGTGGAAATGGGTTCAGTGTATCAGAGTTTTCAGAAGAGAATTTATGGAGTGAATATCCAAGTGTTCAGTTGATGTTTTGAGATTGCTCATCTATAGGCTGATAAATAGCAACATGTACTGTATAATGGACAGTAAGCTTATCAGTTTTAACATTTTACCAGTTTGATGTCTTTTGTAATGTCATTTGTATCTTCATCTATTACTCAAAATCTATCATCAGAACAGATTCATGAACAACAGATGAGGAATAACCGCTATACAAATGAATGGAGGAAAGCACAGCGAGGTGCCACTCATTCTCCTCCCTCCCCTGTGTGTATAGCATTTTCCCCTTCCCTTCTTCATAGAACAGAGCAGAGCTATGTGTACAGTGCTCCTTCATTCACCCAATTTTATTATTATTATTAATAAAAATAATAATAATAACAATAAACAGTATATAGCGCCAACATATTACGCAGCGCTGTACACTAAATATGGGTTGCAAATGACAGACAGATACAGACAGTGACACAGGAGGAGAGGACCCTGCCTCGAAGAGCTTACAATCTATTCACCTGTCACTATCTGTCGATAGAAACATTCAGAAAAGACCAATCCTAATCATCTTTTGTAATGTCAACATTTTTACTTTTAAAAGTATGCAAATAAATGTTATAGCTAAATTGTGCCATAAAGCACTCAGGCAGCTTAAATGTGGTCAGAATTTATTTTTGATCCATCAGATCTCCTTTACTTTCTTATTTATGCCTGCAAAATTAAACAAATTGATAGTGAGAACTGTTAATTGCTATAATGATTGCCAGTTAGGCATGAACAGGCATAATTTGTGAAATTAATATGTGCAGCTACAGCAAAATGTGAACACCCACAGTAGGCCAGTAAAAATTATTCAATAAGAAACCAGCTGTATAAGGCTATGTAAGGTCATTATTTTCTCTTTGAGGGTTAAGTACTTCAGTACTTTAGAAATTAAAATCAGCAAGAGATGGGAGAAGGAGATATTGGAGTTGTATACAGGCAGATACAAGGATAGTTGTAAATGTACATGATCTGAAGCTTGATATTACTTTTCCTTTTTTCTTTTTGTAATTTTTAAGTTGCTGAATGATGAAAGAATAATGTAGATTGGATAAGAAAAAAAGGAGAAAAGTTTTTTGGGTCAGGCAAAAAATGTTTGAAAAAGGCTACACCAAGCACTGATGAGCTTAAATTAAAGTGGACCTTCCACTAAAATACATATTCTGGGCCCCCTTTATATCCCAAATAAATTGCACTTCTTAGCATTGATGTCTATCCCTATTTTTTTTTTGCTGGGCAAACTACTTTGGCCATTTGGATTGGCTGTGATAGTAATAATAAAAATCCTGCACATTTGCCCATTTTAATTCTGCTTTAAGTTTGTGGTTCTCCTACCACCATCATCACCACCCACTTGATCTACATTGGTGTCCTTTTTTTTGTCACAAAGGTAAATACAATGTATCTCCCCTATCAGAGACAGTTTTAAGACCATTGCTCTTCATTATTGCCAGTAAAATGAGTTTCAATTGACTCCTAATTTGCCGTTTCCCTTGCAGACTTTTGGAGATGAGCAGAGATATTCTAAAGAAAGATGAAGATATTCGAGCTTTACAGATGGTTGTGGCTCAGCAAGAGTCTGACATCCAGTCGCTTAAAGGTGCTGCAATAGCTCCGTCCATACAGCTGGACCTGGCCAAGCAAGAGCTGCGGGAGCTGCAAGAAAATATCATCATGGCCCAGACAAAGTAAGATGCCCATTACCTATCCGGCTCAGATTACTGCAACAGGGCAAGCAATGTACTACAGACTGAGATATTGCAGAATGTAATGTAAAGATACTGTACAGTATATATCACACAAGAGGATTTAGGCAGATGTAAACTCACACACTAAGATCTAAATTAAACTTTAATATGTTGGTGTAATTTCAAAAGTCACATTTAGTCTGAAACTCTCAATATAATACTTGGTGATCCTATCATGACATGATCCACCCAGGAAATGCCATGTAGCCATTACTGGAGTGTAAAAGCTGGAAGCAATGTTTTTAATTTAGGAAAATGGCAATTGTTTCGTCCTAAACAATGCTTTAGCAAACTAAATGCCATTTATAGTGTTTACGTTGCCTTTAAAAGTCTTTGGGCAGTTATTGTGATTTGCAGGGGAAGAACAGATTAGGTGCACTGTAAGCAGCTCTCTTATCTGTGTGTGGGCTGGGACAAGAAGGTGACTGTAGATAACCCCATTACCACTACAAGAGGCATTGTCTCAGATAAAGAAGACAATCTGTGCACTGTCACATTAACCTGTCTCCTTCACAAGTGACCCAGTTTTGGCCTCACAATTCACCAAATAAAAAAATCCCAGTACCATGAATCTACTTCCTCACCCCATCTCCTGTTTCATAAGGAACATACTGCAAGGATATACAGTAAGAATTAAATATATTGCAATGCAAATAATAAAAGCAAAATGGAAATACTGCTCCATAAACTGTATTACTTGTCAAATGAATTGTAGATCACTCCATCTAGTTTTGTGGGTCACATCACTTGCCAAATGCTACCAAGAGGAAGGCCCCGTTAATGGAGTATGCACTTAATTTTCCTCTTTATATGCACATTGCCAAAATAAAATTCATCACTGTTTCCTTCCCCCTAATGAAGAGTTGAACCACCTGGCGTAATTTTATATATCTTTATCGGTGAGATCTGTGTACTGACTTCATGAGACTGAACACTTACTGTGCCAAAATAAGGAGGGGTTCTACCATGCCAGTGCTGTGTACCCATGTCTGCACACCTGTTGTGCCTATTATGTAGTGGGTGATCCTACAATTCTGGTGCTGAATATCCAGGTCTGCACATCCGCTGTGCCCATTATGGGGGTCCTACAATTCTGGTGGTGAATATCCAGGTCTGCACATCTGCTGTGCCCATTATTGGGGTCCTACCATACTGATGCTAAGTTTCCAGGTCTACACATCTGCTGTGCCCAATATGGGGGTCCTACCATACTGATGCTGAGTTTCCAGGTCTGCAGAACTGCTGTACCCATTATGGGGGTCCTACCATATACGATACTGGTGCTGAGTATCCAGGTCTGCACACTTTCTGTATCCATTTTGGGGGTCCTACCATTGGTAAGTGCTGAGTGTCCAGGTCTGCACACCTGCTGTAACCATTATGGGGATCCTACCATTGGTAAGTGCTGAGTATTCAGGGCTGTACACTTGCAGTGCCCATTATAGGAGACTTCCTCTACTCCTGCTTGAGTGTTTTATGCATTTTTAATAGTGGAGAATGTAACGTAAGTAGGAGCACAAATGTAGGTGAGAAAACCCCAAACTTCTAAGTAGACAGGAACAGAGCCCAGATTGAGATGGGTAGATCTCTTTGTTGGAATATCCATGACCTACTGTACAGGGGGCTGTCCCAGCCCACAGGGTTCACCCTTTAACTACACTTTTCTTTAACTGTCACCTGGATTATAAAATACATTTCAGGATAAAGATATTGTCAAGTGAATTTGCTGCTCTGAAAGCATTCATTCACTCCTGAACCCACATGAAACTTATCATGATTGCTCATTAAGATTTGCATGATTAAAGCTTTTACTGACCATCTATATAACATTTAGAGAAAGGAATTGTACCTATATAAAAGTGAAAATCTGCCTTGTATGGAATCCAATTGAATTTGAATACACAGATCTTTTCTTTGCTGTGCCAAACAATAAGTTTCTAGCACATTATTGTTTGCTACAAATTGAATCAGTAATTGAATATTTATTGTTTTATAATGACTGCTACTGGCAGAAAGTGAGAGTCCAGAGTTTTACTTCTAGGAAGTTTCTCATAATAAAGAGGCCTTTTCATAAAGACGCACAGCATTTCAGGAATTTGCAAATGTTTAGCTGTGTTCTAAAACCATGCAGTTCAATGTTATTCTTGAAGCCCACATGTGTGGAAATTCACACACACAGATAATACTCACAATTGTTTGACAACAAAGACCTATATTCCCCAAAAGCAGTAATGCAAGAATAGTGCACACAAACATCTGCAAAGTAAACTCTTATTGAAACTTTGTCAAATCCTGTGTGAAAGGTATAATATGACAAGGGGTGAAAATATGTTCTCAGGTACTCACAGACCAAAGAAGTTAATTCATGACTACCGGTGATCTGCTGATCAGACAACTTTAATACTTTAATTAGCTGTCTGGATGGTTAATGTTACCCCTGATGACCCACTGCTGGGTCACGCTGCCACCCCATTCTGCTCCCCACCCCTCCACTATCCTTTCACCTAATTTTGAAAGGATAGTGGTTCCTAGAGGTTCCTTGAGCAATTTGTGGCTCTCAGGTCAAAATAGATCCCCAATGCTGTTTCTGGGTATCTGTATGGATAGCATTCTTCCCAATGGCCAGCAATGTTACAAACATTTCTCCCACTGACCAATACACTAATGTACTGTGAGCTGTGGATAAAGTATCTATAGAAGGGGTTCCCTGAAGACCTTAAAGTTATTTTAGGGGTTCCCCCATGTAAACAGGTGCTTTATAACATTTCAATAGGGTTTAAATAAGGGCTTTGACAAGTCAAAAGTCAAAGAGACCTGTGAGAATATGTCACAAGCAAAAAAAAAAATGATCATGAAGACTTTCTGTAAATCAAAGTCTGGAAAAATAGTTTTAAACCCACCTACCAACATGTCAAGCCTTTAAAAGAGTATTATCCGAAATGTTTGGATAGTTCGGAGGGATCTGAATGAACAACAAGTAAAAATGCTTTTTTTTCATCTTAAACTGTGCCATTATTGTTCTGTACCTTGATTTATGAGATAAAATACATGTTTTTAGCATTTTCTTGTTCACTTTTGGCAAGGTTTATATGACAATTCATGCAATTCACTAAAACAAGGAGACTATATTTTATTGAATTTTATTGAAAGTTCCCATTTTCATCTAATCTGAAATGTCTAATTTCATTTTTTTGTATTTTAGGTGTTGGTAAATGTAGGGGTGTATTTTAATTTTCCACATGACAAATCTGTGTATTTGTTAATTTAGATTATGAGAATGAATACAAAGTTCCAATATATCATCGTTATCTGATAAACTTTGCTAAAAACTCAACAATTTCCAGGTGTACTTACTTTTTCATGACAATAAATATATTATCATCTATGTTAGATTGGTTTGAATAGATGCTTTATTATCGGTATTTCAAAGTAACTTAAATAGTAAATGGTAATTATCATTACAGATATGAAGAAGAATTTTCTCAGCGTTTAACCCTTCAGGACCAGGTACAGAAGCTGACACATCACATGGAAGATATAAAACAGATACACATGAAGGTGAGGAGTCATATGACACCTTAAGTTCAATTTTTTTAATCCGTTTTACTAATGCAAGGCATAAGACCTGATTTATTAAATATCTTCATAACTGGAGAATATAGACTATAATGGGTGAACCTGGCTGATCCAGCAAATTTGTAATGGATTTTTTAAAAGTAATTTGCTAATAATTGACAAATGTTTTCAGTCCTAGACTAAATCCATTCCAGGTTTGCTGGTATGCCAGAATCTAGGGAACTACTAGGCTATGTGTTTTTTTCTCAAAGTTGTTTTTTGATCAATATTACAATCCAAATGGATGCTTGTGACCGACTATATATATGTTCAATTTACCATTTACTAGTGCAAAAAAATATCTAAATTAACATCAATTGCACCATGATATCTAATTGAAATATAGATATAAAATGTATATATCTCCCTTAGCCTTTCCTATCCCAGCATTGGGATGTATTAGATCCTGAGAGTAATGTGTAGAGACTTCACCCCATAATCTCATCCCACATCAGCAACAACCAAATTACATGTTTCCAGCACATTTTGAATGTATCATATCACTTTGGTTTGCTAATAATCATACACAGGACTCATTTTGTGCAAATAACATTTTCCATTGCAATTTTTAGGCCAAGCTTTTCAGCACCTTTGCATATAAATAGTATTAGATCACAATGGAGCCCACATTAACCTTTGTGTAATGAAACTGCTTTCTCCATAATGAGTGCATTTTTCTTCAGTTACAGTATTTCTTGTAGTCACGTTTCTAATCTCTTATTTGCCTTACTGTGCATGGGCAAAAGGTAGGTTTATGTTAAATGTGAACTACAGTATATGACCAAAAGTAAGTGGACACCTGATCATCACTACCATGGTCACTAAAGAGCAACTAAATCCATGCAGCTCACCTGTCTGTGTGCTGTGCCAGGCTCCATCATCTTAATTCTTCTACTCCCGGATAACCTTTAACCACTCAGCGATCAGGCAGGTATGACACATTATTGTAGATTAGACATTGCCTGTCCCTTTGTGCAATAATGACCTGCCTAATCATAACTAACTAACTTAAAATTGGAATTTTAGTTTGAATTTAATATGGAGCACCCCCCCAATCACTTGGCTTTAACAACCTTCTCGCTTTTGGAATGTACCTGTGGGAATCTGTGCCTTTTGTCAGGTTGAGTACTGATGTTGATTGAGAAGACCTGGACTGAAGTCAGCAATTTACCAGGGCTGAGTTCCTCTAAACTCAACCCATCAAATCATGTCTTTATGAAGCTGGCTTTGTACACATTGGCTTAACCATGCAAATACAAAACAGTTTTCTGGAACCTGTTGGGCCTGATTTATTAAAGCTCTTCAAGACTGAAGAACATATGCTATCATACGAGAACCTGGTTAAATCAACAACCTTGGAATTGATTTCTTAAAATCATTTTGTATTATCTGGGCCCTATCCATTCCAGGTTTGCTAAATCTCCCATGATAGGCTAGCTTTTTCAGTCATGGAGAGCTTTAATAAATGAGGCCCAATGTTTTAAGAGTACAATTATGTAAAATGCCTGCTGTATGTATCATTATTACCAGTTCTCTTCAACAGAAACACCTAAACCCAGGTATTTGAATGGCTGTACATATACATACAATATATGAAATGTGATGGTCAGGTGTCTGCAAACTTTTGGCCATAAAGTGGATATCAAGATAATGTTTTTTCTAAGGCCCAAAACACTTCTTTATTTTTACCTCTTGTATTCATTTATATGACTTGTATATCATATTGCACATTGAGGATCCCAAACAGTCCCCAGTGCTGCACAGCCACCACCTGACACGGATAGAGACGTCGTATTAATTCCCATTGGGCTGACATTTACTGATGCATTCATTTGAAAGCTTTTAAGAGTTTAATCTCCCAGCGGAGGGATGAGTTCAGAGATAATTAAAACCTTCAATATGGAATGACTATCTTGGAATGCTGTTTGATTCCCAACGCCTTTATAAAGATCAGTCTGAAAAGAACCTGTGCATTTCCTAACATACTAAAGCATATTCAAACCCAGAAACAAAAATGTCATATAATTTAGCTTACTCGTTCATAGATATAATGGCTGTTTTATCTTCCCCTGTGAATCAACATTTCCTGTCGTAGGGTGAAAACACTTACCATACTGTAGATATAAATAACAACTTTGTCAACCTAGGACAGAAAGTGTTTTCTCACTTTATCTCCATAACATATAAATAATAGACGTTCATTGTTAAGGGATTACATATTCCTTAAGAGGTCAAACTATCCTCCAATATTATCTTATTCAATTAAAATATTAATTAGTAATAGTAATAATTAAGCCCTAGGAGCAGCAATTATAACTAATCTTCATCCCTCCAAGAAAAATCATTCTCTCTGTGGCTTCTTTGCCTGACAAGAAAAAAGGTCACATATATGGTGATTGTAGGACAATGTCCCCTATTAAATAAGAATATGATATTGCTGCAGTCATTATCACTGTGTGCCTCTGTTTTATTGTACAACAGGAACTATTCTGTAATTCTGTGCTCTATCCTTAAAAACCTTATGCCTTCTTCTCCCTCTCTTTCCTAGATCTTACATTTCTGCACACTGCAAGCATTATTCCTGGACATGGTCCTGGTGGAAAAGTTATGTTTGTAGCCAGGAATAGGTAGCTTGGCTTTCAAGAAGCAATGAAAGAAGCGTAAATAAGGGCTGATACAATATAAGGGTACTTAAGAGAATGAGACCAAGTGACCCTCTGGATGGGGGTAGCTCTAATAACATCCTTTGTGTAAAACAAACCCAGCCTGATGATCACTTTAATAATATTAACATTGCAATGAGTGTAAATGTTACCAGCCGGACCAGTGAAATACCATCAAGCTTAGATAAGTAGGATTTATTTTATGTGACAGGTTTCCTTTAACATTTAACTTGAGGCAAGCAGCTAATACACAGAGAAATATATTAAAAGGGAGTGTTGTTACCTCTCAATAGATTTGTATTTCACAACCAGTCCTGTGATTTACTCTGCAATACAATAGTCAGGCAGAGCCAGAGACTTGTGTATATCCTACTGCTGATTATTATTTCCTAGAGGTCTTGTTCTTCCCCAAAATGTTTTTGGGGCTTCTCCCTCTTTCGGTGCTACACAGGGATCATAGGAGGCTCATAACTAATTCAAATATGAATACTGCTTGCAAAAATTGCTTTTAATATATTAATAAAAAGAGAGCAGCATTTATGTGTACTTTTTTTGACCGCCATATGCATTTCATGTTCCATTGGTTTGACCACTTGCAGGAGACGCAGGAGCTGAGAGCTCAGATCGCCCAATCCCAAGCACTTGTGTTACAGCTGGAAGATGAGCTGCGCTCTGTTAGCCGAGGGGGCCCGGCGCTGGTGGAGGCCGTGCAGAGAATACAGGAGGCCAGTGAGGCAGAAGTAAAACGTCTACACAGCGAAACAGAAAGCGCCTATAACCAGAATGTAAGTGTCAAACGTGTTTACAATGGGAGGGAGTGTACTGAATGCAGAATAATGAGCCGCTTATTAATAATAATGAGCCATTTGTGATATGGTACTGGGACAGAACTACCAATCTGCCTGCACTGTGCTTAGGGTAGACAATGGCCCTGATTTATTAAAGTTCTCCAAGGCTGGAAAGAATACATTTTCATCAGTGAAGCTGGGTGGACCAGCATAGCTAAAATGGATCTGGTCCAGGATTGAAAACATTTGCTAACAAATAGTCTGACTTTAAGGAAATCCATTACAGGTTTGCTAGATCACCCAGCTTCACTGATGAACGTGTATTCTCTCCAGCCTTGGAGAACTTTAATAAATCAGGGCCAATGTGTCCTATAGGTAAAGATGCACCCAATGGTGAGGATTTAATAATATTAATAATATTAAAATTGGCATTGTGTCCTATTGCTCATGGAGATCAGACAGATATCCTCTGTCTTTTCATTTATGACCAGCCCAAGCCACTTAAAGTGGACCTCGTGGTAACTGTACAAGTCTGCATGAACAAAGCTTGACATATCAGAATACACAGCAAGAATATCACTTTTTTAAAACAGTTTTCATTAGGAAGCCACTCTTTAGCTTCAGTCCAGTGACTTTGCTTAGGCTGCGATGATGTCATCTTTCTGCTGCATGCAGGAAGAGACATTATCTCAGTCTCCTTTCTCCCAGTATCAGACTTTGATATTGTAAATTTTTAACAAATTACAAGGCTGTAGCATGGGCTGCTCTGTATCGGACATTTGGAAAGGCAGCCAAGAACTGCACCAGGATTTACATGATTCATCTGTGAGTTGTTATCTCAGTCCAGGGAGTCGCTGAACAATGACTTAAGAGAGACAGATCCATCCCACTGGAGAAAAAAACAACTGAAAGCATTTAGGTCACCTTGATATAGCTAGACCAGGCTTCCAGCTACTTATGGTGTATGCCTCAACCTGGGGAGAATCTCTGCCTGTACAACAATAGTAATTTGGATTTAAAGGCCCCTATATGGAGACATCTTGGGGCTGATTTGCAAAATAAAATTAGCCCGTTCACCTATTAAGGTGAATCATCACTTTGCAAGGGATTCACCCAACTTATTGTATATGGTGATAGTTGACTTTGCAAAGAAAACTTGATCATTTGCACGGAACTGTAAAAAAGAACAGGATATTTTCCTGCAGCTGTTTGGATGGTTTAAGACCGCAAAGCTGTCGCTGTAATTAAAAGTGTTCCCTGGAAATGGCCTTTTATTCGGTTTGACAAGTAAAGCAGTGAATCTGACATTCCCTGATGGGAATTCTTCCAGGTACATGTATTTCAGCAGCAGTAACTGATTCTCTACCAGGAACTGTTTCCGGTAATGTCAGATTCGGTGCTTTATAAATATAGATCTAAGAATACATGTCCATTTAATACCTTCCTGTACACAGGGTGACAACACTTATCATTCAGAACACTGTTGTTACCTTATTATTAAAAGTTAAAAATAACCTACTGGCAGGATCAACAGGTAACAAACTGTTACAGGAAGGGCTAAGAACAGCAGAAACTGCTTTGATAATACATTGCACAGGCAGCGTCTTATATGTCACTTCTACTTGAAATCTTTTCTGCTGCGTTTTGCCCTTCCCACCCTTTTTACAGTGACAGTTACACAGGTCGGCATATAAATGACCCTTTTGATAGGTTCACGGGCTGCGTCGTGCTCCCCTCTGGAGAAGAGTCAATTATTTATATATGTCAGTGTATGAGCAGCACAAGGAGCCCTTCCCTATAGACTGACAGCCAGGCTGCTAATTTTAGCTCCTTCTGATTTCCCATGAAGCTAAGTTATGTACGATCGATGGAGTCATACAAAGCAGGGTTGGCCCCTTCCATATAGTAGATAAACTGTACAACTGCATTGTGCACCCTCCTGCTGCTTAATAGATGGAGGCGATAAAGGGAGGGAACAGGAAAATGGATGAGAGCGCCGATCTTGCCAACACGCGCCCTTGGCTTTGCTGTGCCAATGTTTCTAATAAGGATGAAGATTTAACCATCTGAAGCACAGTGTACCTCTCTGATATTGGGGAACAATTTCCCTATTTATGTCTCTTACGTTTATTACTCTATACTCTTACAAGAGTATAGTCTTTATTTAATAAAAATGCACCATCCTTAATCTGTAATCCAGTGTTTTCATCTAGGCTTAGATCATGTCTTTAGTCTGCTTCATGCAGGAGCAAAGCCGCATACACTAGTACAATTATAGTATAGACTAAGGACTGCACGGTGCATGAACGAGTGGTGTACATACAGCACTGTTCTGCTCTATGGAGAGGGGAGGGGGAGAACGACGGAGCAGCACCCTGCTGTGCGCTCACCTCCTTCCTTTGCATCAGGATTGTTCGCCGTCCATCGTCTGTGGATCCACCAGGACGGTCATTCCGATGATGAACGACAAGTGCTATACACATGCCAGATTATCGTCCGATATCGGCCCTGAGCGTGTGTACGTAGCTTAAGTATTTCCACAGTCTCCATTTTCTCAATGATCAGATTGCAATTTTGTAACCTTATAGAAACTCAAAAGGGGAGAGGCTGCAGCAAATTATGGTGACCCTGAATGATGCCTAAACAAAATAGCTCTATATTTCTGGAGAGAAAAGTATATAAAGGAATTGTCAGGGGGAGTATCTTATTCTCTATGAGAGGTAATAAATACCTGGAAAGGTTACAGACACATTACATAACATATATAAACTATATATATAAGGCTAGGTACATTTTATTGCAAATCCTTTTTATAAATGTGTACTTCCAATAATAAAACATGCTAACAAAAAGATACATCTACAGGGATAGATATTTTTATTCATAAAATATTCAAACTCGGTCTCTAACTTTATATTGCAGCATAGTGCTTGCGCTTTACTGCTCTCCTCTCCCAGTGCTCTTCTTTTCTGACTGCATACAATATAATCTTTATGCGGCTTTGCGCCATAAAAATAAATGTGATGCATGACATCCGTCAGTTGGGAAAACCCGCATTTGCATTGAACGCAGCTCCTGCTTGGTATTGTGCTCATCACAAGGTGCTGCAACAGATGGCTTCACAGTGGGGGAGAGAGACTGCAGAGTGATAGCGTGAAACAGCAAAATCGCCAACGAAATCTACCCAGTGCCAGAGAAATAAAAAAGTAATGGAAAAGCCAGAATATAATTCATTCAATTAAAGGGGGGGAAACTTTCTTGCTTCTTTTCATATAATATTCTTATTATTTATTTTATTATGTATTCATTCAAGTGTTTAGTACTCTAAGTCAACAAGCAAAAATAAGTTGATATTCTGGAATTCGCCAATATGATAACCATTGGAAGGTTTGCTGGGTCCGGGTGCTATAAAATAGAGTAGATGTATTTATATAAAGTCTATTGGCCATAAGACACACTAAAAAGTTAAGTTCCCACAGTTTGTAGAAGGTTGTAGATTTGCCTTTCTCAATTTATTTTAGTATGAGAGAACAGAAATAACCTTGAGGTCTTCAGGTAACCCCTGCTATAGGTACTATATCCACAGCTTACAGTACATCAGCGGTAAGAAGGTCGCTTACACTGCTGGCCAGTGGGAAGAATGTCACCGTTACATACGTGTTAAATTCAGATTCAACCAGAGTATTAGTCATTTTGTACAAAAACTGAATAACGTTGATATGCGATCAAAGGTTGCTGCTGAGTTAGTTAGGGCCCTTCCAAACCTGTGGTGTGAAATTGCATGGTTGGCAGCACACCAAACTGCTGCTGTGTGCCCAGGAGCAGCAAACCACACTTCTGGTAACCACATTTTCAGGTAGCTGCTGTGCAAAGTTTCAGACATCAGCCGCACAGCTAAAAGTAACATGTTGCTTTTGGGAATTGCACCGCAATCCATTGCAGCTGCATGCAAACAATGGTTCGCAGACTCTCCTTGGGATTATGGTTGAGCCCATGGCAGAATGCTGCCGCTCACCGCAGATCTGAAATGGCCGGTGGGGAGATAAAATTTTAGAGAGCCAGGAACTGCTGCTTTACACAGGTATGGGGACTGGGAAGCTTAATGTTATTGGACTTGCAAGATATTTAGAACTTACTGCAGGTAATGTCTGTGCCAGGTAGGTATGGTAATGAAGCATGTAAAGCTGTGTTGTCATACAGTCATCATCATTATCCTTATTACTTTCTGCTGTCACTGGGGCTCATTGTATTAGATCATTTCATAGAAAACTACTTTACCTGCATTATTTTCTGCTTTTAGTGGGGCTGGCATTTCTGTATTGTGTTAATTATTATTTTGAAAAAATATATATTTCTCAAAATCTTTAAAATTTAGGACCATTTAAACTCTAAAGATCTTTGTATCCTTTTTTTTGCCACGTGGCCTGGTTCCAAGCACTTTTATAACCTCTTAAAAATCCATACAAATGCCTGCAAGTGTTTTAAAATAACATCTGTGAAAACTAAAGAAAAAATAATAAAACCCCTGAGTTACCTTTGACACCTCACCATTATGTCACTGCTCATTCGGTTTTCTTTGTTCCAACAAAAATGTTTGTTTGTATGAAGTTGTTATGTGTTTATGTTACCCTGAGTTATGTGTTATGTTGTGAGACCGCCTATCATGTTATCACCGACTGATAACCTCTAATGGAACATCTCCTGTAACCCATCTGAACCCAGCAGTGACACAAACCAGCCATGTTTTATCCGAGTCATCAAAGAGTTGACTTGCCGACAAGTAAACACACTGCCAGACTTGGCTCAGATTTGTATTTTTTCCTTTTTCACTTGCCATTATCATTTAAAAGATTTGTTGTGGGTTCAGTGGAGTTCTTCTTTCTGTGTGTTCCTTGTGACCGTTTTTTTCTGTAAAGACGTATCTGGAAGGTTATCTGATCTTTGCCTATATCACAGTCTGCATGAAGTGGGGGCATTGACATATAATGAGACATAGATTGTAAGTTCTCACAGGGGCCGATGTACTCTAAATGACTGTGATTTCTTTTTTTGACATATCTGTATCGGCAATATATGTATGTATAATATATATGTATGTATATAATAGGTTAGTAAGGGGCTGATTATAATAAGCTATATATTAAATATCTAGTAGGGCAAAAGATCTTCTAGTTGAGTTGGAATTAGTTTGTTCTATGATAGCACTGAAAAAGGAATGACCGATAGTGTCTGGAGTGCACAAATACATTATCTGAGTTTCGAGGGTGGCCATAGATGGTAAAAGAAAAAGTAGAGATATTTGCTCAATCTTGGATTAAAAACTGGCTAACACTGAAGGTGCACACAAGATACTTCACCTCTTCCCATTTAAAAAAACTGAAGAGTAAATGGCTTGGTTCTCCAAAGAAACTCATTCTGGTCTTTTAGAAGTATCCCAGAAATTACAAATGATTTCTGAAAGTCTATATATTTATATGAACAGGATTATATAATTGTAGAAGATGTAAAGGATTGTAGCATTGATTATTCTCAGACATCCAACTTTTGTCTTTGTCTAGCTCTCAAAGCTCTGAAAGAGATCAGTTGTTGGATCTTTGTGGCCAAGGCCTGGCCAACAAACCCCACAGCGTTCCTAATAATTCTATATTTCATCCGGCAGCTCCTGGAGTTACAAATGCGACTGAATAATGATCAGATCCTGCTTGGACAGGCACAAGAGGATAACCAGCATTTATACCAAAGGGTGGAAGAATTAACGTCTGAGGTGACAGTTTTGGAGAAAAAGGTAAGAACTCTGCAATTGCAATACAAATGTGACTGCTGCAAGGCTTTTGGCTCCCAATGCTCATTACATAAGACATAACTAATGTCAAGATTTTATTGTTTCTGTTGAACAGAGGGTTCAATCTAAACAGGGTTGGGTAAGCTCTTATAGCTAGGGATAGCCAGGGTTAAGGAATGAGGATAGCTGGAATGTAATGCACCATGCACCTTCAATGTGAGTAATATTCAACTAGGTGCTTTCTCTCTGTGTCCCATTCAAATTGTTACTCCTGTCCTGTCCCAAATAAATAACAAGAAATTAAATAAAATGTTTTCTGCAAAAACATTTTCTGCAGGCTGCCATCTTGGCCAGTCCAAAATCCTATGCAATAGTCATGTGAACACTGCATAGGATGAATATTTAAGAAACACACTTACTGGATGATTCTCAACTTTAACAAAGATCATGTGACCAAGAAAAAAAATCGGCATTGAGCCATGGGACTGATTCAAGAAGCAAGGTAATCGTTACATTAACTTTTAGAATCCTTGATGTGAGAGTGTGGTAGCAGTGTAGCTGGGAGCCTCATTTGACTATACTATATCTCTGTCTTGGCTGACACAATGGGCCTCATTTATTAAAGCTCTCCAAGGCTGGAGAGAATACACTTCCATTAGTGAAGCTGATGATCCAGCAAACCTGGAATGGATCTGGGTCAGGATTTTTAACATTACTTTGAAGAAATCTATTCCAGGTCTGCTGGATCACCCAGCTTTACTGATAAAAATGGAACCTTCTCCGGCCTTGGGGAACTTTAATAAATCAGGCCCAATCTGTCTTGACAATTTTAGATTGCTAGAAAGAGGAATTATTAGGGTCTTACCATAGCTCTACTACAGCCCCTTGGTGGGCCATCACCTTGGTGGGCTTAGAAAAATGCCCCAAACTTCGTTAGCACAGTCCTCAGCTCAGAATTATTTAGGCTCCTTTGACCTTCATGGAGAAATAAAGATTTGAAGGGAAAATACATCAAGCTCAGCTGTCTGCAAATCAGATCCCTTAACTAGTTAATTTAGGAGGAAAGCTTTTTAATCGAGAGCGAATTGAATGCGCAAGATGTTCTTGGAGATCAGCACACAATGTTCCAGCAGCAGCTCCTTTGGGGAGACCGCTGCTGCTTTGATCTATGAAGAAGAGGGAATTGTCCAAGAGGCCGTTTGTTATTGAGGTTGTTGAAATGTCAGAAATGCGAGCACTCACAACATCAAATTCAAGGTTTTTGGCCATAACTTATGCAATTCTTGCCAGAAGTGATACTGGAGGATAATGCTGCAAAATGAGAAAGTTAGTTATTGCTAATTAGTTTTCTTTGTAACCTCTGGGCCACACTTTTTGCTGTTGGTGGTGCAAGATAAAAATTATTACTGTATGACAGGCCTGATACACAGAAAGAAAAATGTCCTTAATGTGTCCGCCACCTTCCAACATGAGCTTCTCACAGTGTGACACATAATAGAAGCTGTAGCAGGACAGATAGACCCCTCCCCCCTATTTTATTCTGCATTATTTAACCCTTTCCTCCCTAGACCTTCAAAAGTATCCTCAAACCTCCCTCTCCTTCCCCTGTGTAGTGTCCTATAGTATTTTCCTAAATGTACCTTTTTTTGTCCTGTGTAATTCCTCTTCTTACCCCTGTAAAATCATTATGGGGACTTCAAAAGATCTATTTCTAGAGTACCGGAGGCAACAATCATTGCCAGAAACCAAAAAAAGGGGGCCCAGTGTATTGATGACAGGAATGGATCTGTCTAGGGCTGAGCACAGTTACCCTGCTTATCTCTAATGTGCCATACACAGTTCTCATACAACTCCTTTAATCCCCTCAAACCTTAAACAATTATTAAGTATAGCAGACATCTGTGTGAAATAACATCATGACAGCAGAATTGTAAACTTTGCTTGGACAAGAAATTTCTCAGCTCACAGCACTGCCTCTCACACTCTGTATCAGCACACAGACATACCTTGATAACTTTTGCATGTAGATCACCCTAGTAAACACCTGTTTCTGTTGGAGCATTGGATCATGCTTTTAAGCATTTTTGCCTTCGTTTAAATCAACTGCAAATTTGGATTCTGAGGATGCATGATTTGGGTGTGTGTTTTTGTCTAACTCAATAATGTATTTTTCTTGTTTACACCTGATACATCTATGATCATTAAATATTGACACATATATTTATAAATTCACTGTATAATCATTGTAATCCAAGAAGCTAGCATAGGAATCCACTTGCCAGCAATTACACAAATTAGGAAAAAAACGTGAACCTGTCATTTTAGTACCCCAAAGCAAAACAATTATCTGGTTTTACTGTAAGTAGCAGAATAGCTATGTAACTTACAAAGTCTGCAAACGGCTACATTTGTAACCACATAATTGGTGGAACATGGCCTAGAGGATGAATGTATAATGCTTAATATGTAAGGGAGATTGTCATGGCTAGCATACAAAGTTTGTGTGATAGCCATAAAATTCCATGGCAATTGGATCTTTTGGTACGGTGGTTTTTCCTCTTATAAAAATGTCATGGCTAATAACTAAATGATTAGTGTTTGGGCAT
>NC_092859.1:26977989-26989493 GCF_032062135.1 Pyxicephalus adspersus
TAAATAACTAATAAAAGAAAAAATTTCAATTGCTTATGATAGCATAAAAACTTATTCTATTTGGGTATGGGTGGTCCCAGTTATCCTTGAGGTTATGTGAGAGATTTTTCCTTTGGTAACCCTTATACTTTTTGTTGCTATATATTGCAAAGTATGTATCTTCTCTGCAGAAGATGCTGTTTACCAAGACAGTTCTTTTCTAGACTAAAGGCAATGGCATTTGGTCATGTGATCTCAGTTGAAGTTGAGGAGCAGAGTTTTGATCGTTTTCATTAGCAGTCCACATTACAAGGTTGGTACTTTTTTGGGTTACTTAGGGATTCACCAACAGAAGAAAACTATTACCCTCTCTGAATGAGACAAGTCAGACATTTTTGAATAGATATATATAGTATTGATTGCTGTAAATTCTTTTCTTTTACATTATTGTCAGGTAAACCCCTAATTCAGGAAAACTTTTTTTGGATTTGAGCAGAGTAAAGAAAGGTCCGAGAGGTTTAGCCTCATTTAGGGGGTAACAACCAGGCAGTGATAACTAGACTGTAAATTAGGAAAATTTTTAATAGGGACACGACACAAAGAGCAATAAAAAGTGAACAGGTTTAAGTGAACTGCTGCTGGTCCAAGAGCTCTTTTTTCAAGACAGCTTGCCTCTAAGCAAATCAGAGTATTCCAAATTCTCAGATCTACCCTGGTAAGCCGCGGTGTTATATTTGGCAGCTTTTTGAATAATGACAAAGCTTTTATCTTCAAATCTAGGACAGCTTGTATTTTTAGAAAGGCAACAAGAACAAAAGTTTGCAGAGTAACTTTTTAATGAAATGCAAAATGCAGATTCATTTAGGTCATTAAGATAATATGCACCAGGTTTGTAAACCAGGACAACCTTCAGGGGTGCCCCATCTGAGAATGGTAGAAGAAAGTATCTCCCCTTTGTTCAAAGGGGTACAGAAACTAAATTTGGGGTGTGTAAATGTTAAAAAGATTTGTAAGTGGGGTTTATGAAGAATCTGTGTATAAAAGTTTTCAAGCTACTGTTAGGAAAAGGCAGATATATCCCTGACAGCGATTGATGTGGAGATCTCCACCCCTCCTTAAATAAGTCATTATAGAGATTGGGCTTGGTGGGATGACAATGACAGGGTGCATGATTCTACAGAGAGGAGTGACAGATCAGGCCTGGGGGGTCCTATTAGTGGGAAAATCACATGTATTTGGTAGTTTGCCAGTGACAATCATTCATTATGCAGCAATGGCACAGTTTGTAAAAAAAAAACCTGATTTAAAATAGAAATTATAAAATATTAATCTGTTCTTTCTGTAAACTACTAAATTCATCTTGTACTTTTGTTATTGTCCCTTGGCACGATGCCATCAGCTTTTCTGCCCTTTTCCATGTTGCTTCAGGGCCTCTAAAGCAGCCGATAAAATACTTCTGCCTTCTTTTCTTGATAGATAAATCTTAAACCTGCACCGCAATATGCCAGCATTATAAAAATTGTCTAATAGTGAATGCAGGTGCAATCTGTAAAAATGTCTCATGAAGCTTCCTCAGCAAGATTATGCAGAAACCCAAAGATGAGAAGGTTATACAGGCTGGTGACAATATCCAGCAGTCAGTGCTGATAGTTTTTTAGTTACATATTAAAGTATGCTTAATAACAAATAAAGGCCAACTCTGGGCTAATTTGTCTCCCTCGGCATTATTAGCAGCCCGGGCTGCAATACTCATCTTCATAGCAATTTATAGCTACATTAGTAATTTAAGAAGTCACCCCGGGTGGTACCATCTCAGCCATCAGGACATTGCCAGCAGCCACTCTCTTCTGTATGCTAGGACTTTGACTTTCTGTAAGCCATATATTGTTAAATGAACCAATGTTTGTTAGAGAAATACTAAAAATGAGTGGGGATCCTGGTCTTCCATTGGATCAGCTTTAAAAAAACTCCAAGACAAGGAGAAGAGAGACTATCATGGAAGAACCTGGGTGATGAACCAAACCTGGAATGGATCTCGTCCAGGATTCAAAACATTTGCCTATTAGGGGCAAATGATTTTAAGAAACTAATTTCAGGTTTGCTTTCTTTTTGCACATGGAAGAAGTAGCCAATGACATTGATATTAGTGTATGATTCACTACTCATCCATCCATGTACATGCAGCTTTCACCAGGATCAAGGTCCTTACCTCCATTTCTGCTTTTAAATTCTGCAAGTAGTTGAGTACTTTCTCTTTTAAAACGGTGATGGAAGGATAGGTTGAGCCCAATTATTTTGGAATAAACAACATTCTCAGTCATTAGCATGTGGAAGCCTACAGGCAGAGTCTCAGCTGCTCTTCTTCCAAGTACCATTAGCAGCAGACAGGAGGAAGGCTGCAGAGTGCGTCCTAGGAGGTTCGCTGAAGCTGCGCACAGATGTCATTGCAAACAATCTTTCATGATTGTTTTAAGCAACAAGAGAATGAACGAGACATGTATACATGTCGCTCTTTGGTTCTTTGGAGAGTCGAGGCGCTGCCAGAATCAGATCACTGGATAACATTGGATGACCACTGGACACATGCTAGATTTTTCACCCGAGATGATTTAATTCAGCTTGGTCAAATCAGCCCTGCTCAATCCCCCAAAGTACTGGGTTTGCCACACACTGCCTACATTGGCTGAAATGTGCATTCAGATTTAGGATTTACATTGTATCTAACCTTAAAATAGAATATATTGCAGTCCTTGGATTTGATGGCTGCATACACACACATAGGACCTGATTTATATAGGCTCTCCAAGACTGGAGAAGAAAGACTATGGGAGAGCCTGGGCGATTCAGAAAATCACACCCATAGTGTATACACATACACACTTACACCAGCAAGCTCCAAGATAAATCAATAGATATATGTACAGCTAAAGCTAAAAAACAGATCATATAACAGGGACACCAGATTACACAAATTGCAGAAAGAGTTCCTGAGCATGGACACACCCTTTTGTTTTCCTGCATTTGATATATAAAACACAGAAATCCTAATGAAATATATGGGGGTTACATTGCAAATTTTACACACATTTAGAGTGGGTAGAACTAATAGAAATGGAATAGTGTGATTAGGTGTTTTCTATTGATGTTTTCCATGGAAATTCTGCATTAGTGTGGAAGCACATTTTCCACTGGAACCATGATTCTGCAGAAAAAAATAGCTCATATCTAAGTGTCACAAAGGTGCTTTTTTAATTTGTAAAATATATATTTTATATACTTAATTAAAAAAATGTATGAAATATCAGTTCTTGAAGAAAAATCAGATCATTGAGAATTCTTAATAATTCTGTTTACAGCATCTTCTAGTGGTGTGAAGTTTTTGTTGTAGGCAGTAAAAAAAGTTCTGTACTTCCAGAAAATTCCAATAGTTCCCCCAGCTGTGAATCAGCCTGAAAATGAAATGTTGCTTTGAAATGCCTGGGTTTATTTCCTGTTATTGCTGCAAATCAATTAATAGAAAAGTTTGCGTCTTTACTAGTCTGATAGGAAAACATTTTTTTTGTTCAGTGTGCAGAGTTGGATAGGGTATAAGATGTACAGAAATCCTGATATCTGCATTGATTGCGGCAGAAATGCAGAGATTGATTTAGGTATGGCTATTGATCACTTTTATAAACACTGCAGATGTTTGGCTTTATGGCATAGTTCAGACTCATTTCTGAGATTTATAACACACAACTTAAAGTGAACCTGTAGAAATATAGGGCACTGCCAGACTTTTTGCTGTTACTGTTTCCAGTCCTCTTATGTTTATCCTATGGCTTCCCCGCCATGCAACCAATTTTAGGAGATCTACATTGAAAGAATTACTCTGGCTGCCATTGCTATCATCTCCTCCAGTACTTTAGGAAACTGAACCTGGGACCAGTTTGAAGTTTAGAAAAGTGAGAAAAATGGTGACTGTCCTAATGTGCATACTGAGTAATAACACAAGGGGGTCAGCATGATGGCTAGGTAACTAATGTTAGTAGGAGAGGCCACTTTCTATGTTTCTTTGGGGATAGGTTTCCCAAATCCTATCTATCTGTTAAGAATCAGTGAAGCAGTAGGATAAGCATCCAACTAACAGCAGCTCTCCGACATTACATATTCACTGTAACAAAGTTATGTTACCGGTCAATCAGGTCTAAACAGAATCATTGTTATAATTACTATATTAATAACTAATTAACAATCTTTTATCAGTTTATAAATCTGGGAGGGGCTGCTTATATAGAAATCAGCCAAAAAAACTTAGGGCCACATACACTGGAGGTTAAAAAATGAGAGCCACTTACACACTAGATTGCCCACTCTCTGAGTCCAAGCTAATCTACATATGCATGTTTATTATGATGCTAATAAAATAAAAAAAAATCACATATTCCCCTTTGGCTTCAATTAAAAAATGAGTAAATCAACTTTTACTTTTACAACTTTTATGATTAATACATTTTCTAAATGAATCCAATGTGAAAAACATGGAAATTGTATGTACGCATTAGGTAGAATATTCATAAAAAAATTCATAAAATTCATAAAAAAAAAAGTGTTTAAATTTTGGAATACTTTTAACATTTTTTCCACACTCAAAAAACTTTTCTACTTTTAAGAAAACAATAAATCAAATTCCCTTTAACGATTGCGTTATACAATCAACGTAAATTCACTGCCGAATTCTGTAACATTGGAAATGACTTCCTTGTCTGTAGAGGGTGAATGTATGTCTCTTCCTTTTGTATAAAACACAAAAAGCCTTCATCTTCCAACTGCAGGAAAATGTTTTTTTTTTCTTAATCCAAATTGACCATGAATTGCAACATCCAGTTACTAAAATGAACCCATTAAATTCTTCCTCATGCAATGTACACACAAGTCATTATATAAGCAAATATTAATAGGCGGAATAAAGGTGTGATTCGTGGACTCATGCCGGCCAATTATCTGAATCACAATAAAGACAAGAAGAATAGATTAGAACATTGGGGCAAGGCTGGGACTATCCCTGTGCTCTGCATATCAATGTGTATATAAAGAGCTGATGTACTGAGGGTTAAAGGGGAACTCCATTTAGGATAAACTTTTCTACCTGAATGTTTGATTAGCATTTATTATTATAATCAAATCATAACTAAATCACATAAACCTGTTCTATTTTATACTTTTCATCTCTACATGTCCTGGCTTTGGAGCTTAATTTTCTACACCTTTTTCATTAAAAGGAATACAGGAGATGTATTAAAATCCACAATGATGTGTACAAAGGATGCATATAAAAGGTAAATAAAAGCTTAATCCCTGGTGCATTGTGATAATGCACATGTTTATATGTGAAAACGCATGTTGGTGTACTGTGTTGGCATTACTTATTAATGGTACCCTAAATGCATCTTGCCAGCCCACTGCACTGTATGGCAATGCCCCAAATTGTGTTGCTGTGGTTCCAAGTATGGAAGGCATCACATTTTTAGGTAAGGGCAGCAAAAGAGCACCTCATGATCAGTTTTATCTCAAAAATGCATTTATTTGCTTAGGTTAGGTTCAGTGGCAGCGAAGCAAAGGATCCCATGTGACCCTCAGTGGCTGGCACCAGACTGGCACCTTTAAAGAACATCTGTATATCTGACACAGATCAGACCCTGCTGCAGCCTCCTAATTTGCTACACCTGAGCTTCTCCTAGCCACAGCCCCATAGAGAGTGAATGGGGTACTGGTACCAGTACCCCTCACTGACGCCAGCTGTCAAATGTGCAGTTGCTGGATCCTTAGAAGGTACCAGCCACCAGAAGCCACGTGGGATCACTCAATCCTGAAGCAGATACTAACCTGGCCCTTTTTTTGCTCCAAATTAAAATACTGCAGATCACTGGAGGTAAGGAAACTGAAGAAATGCTTTCTCCTACTTGCAGCAAAGTGATGACATCATCTCAGCCTAGGCGAAGTCAGCAAAATTAAAATGGCTTCCTAATAATAAGCGGTGGGTTTCGTTAATGATAAAATTGTTTTAAAAAGTCCTTTGAAATGTACTTTAACCCTACAATAATAGCCTAAAATAATTGCTGGCTGATTGTCCAATATTCATTTCCTTCACATGCTCTGAAATATATTCATTGTGTTTTTATTCTCATCTATCTCAGACATTATTCTTTAATGAATGAGGTTCCCAGGGGCCAGCCCAGATGTACCCAACCAGTCTGAACACATTTTCACAAATGTTTGTTGACTTCTGTCTGTGCAGAAGAACCAGTTTCTGGAAAAAGAGTTCTGAATGCACAGCTGCCATGAACCGTGAGTTGTTACAGGTGCTCCTTATGTAACATTGGCTCGGCGTCAAGACGGTTTTGAGAAAACACATTCCTGGCAACGTGAACCTTTAACATCGTCTTTAGGTTTGGCACAAACTGTTCAAGGAGCAGAGTGTGCAGCAGCAGCAACAGGCAGGGAGGCAGGAACAAGTGCAACCGGATCTCGAGGAGCAAATCAGATCGGAATCACAATTACCATGGGGATCTGGGGAACTACAAGCTCCAGCATGTCCTGCTACCGAGCAGCATGACCTAATTTTAATAGCTGCGCTCGATGCTTTTGTAGTTCCATGATATTTAAAGTTTACATAAATTTTTACTATTTTTCATTGGAGTTGCTGGATTGTACATGCTGTTGCTTCAGTGTTGACTGTATAGTATTGTCTTAAAGCATTTTGTGTGACAACAGTGGAATACTCCTGCACAATGAGCCGGATTTATTAAACCTCTCAAAGACTGGAGATGATAGACTATCATAGGAGAACATGTGTTATCCAGCAAACCTGGAATGAATCTGGTCCATTGAAAACATTTGCTATAATAAAAGAACTTGTAGTCTGTACCAGAGCCACAGAAAACAGGGTGACTACACCCCATAAAAACAAGTTGTCATCTCATAGCTACCTTGTATTTAAATGAAAATAGGAGCTCACAATCTAACATCCCTACCATATGACATATCATTGACTAAGCAAACTTTGGGTAAAGCCAATTACCTAGCTACATGTATTTGGGATGTGGGAGGAAACCCACGTAAACATGAGGGGAACATACAAACTCCATGCAGATAGTGTCCTGGCCATGATTTGAACGTGGGAACCAGCACTACAAAGACTGAGCCACTATGCCTCCATATTTATAAGAACCATCAGATAGTGGCTTTACGTGGAATGTATTCACTTTTAGGTGGCATGGAGTATTGTATAGGTTGTGGTTCAATTGTATCTTCTTCACTGTCTGGTGGTGCATGGCGATCCAATAACTAGAACTTTCCTTGTGCTGTCATGTGACATATCACAATATGTTGAGCGATAAATGGCTTATTTGGGCTAGGACTGGTCTAAGTCCTGATTGGGACCTCTGACACTAAGGTAAGTCATTCACATGAGCATTATTTGTGTTTGCTGACCGAGTTTATCAGTGCTCAGCCATTAGCGGGGTCTCCATTGTTTGTTGTAAGGTGTCGGTCTGGGTGTCATGGACCTCATCATTGGGCCTGATTTAATAAAGCTCTCACGGCTGGAGAAGATACACTTTAATCAATCGGGCTGGGTGACCCATCAAACCTGGAATGGATTTCTATTGTTATATGCTAATTGTTAGCAAATTTTTGCTTCCTGGACTAGATCGATTCCAGGTTTGCTGTATCACCCAGCTTCACTGCTGAAAGTGTATCTTCTCCAGCCTTGGAGAGCTTTATTAAATTAGGCCCAGTGTGTCCAATGCATGCAATCCGCTTTAAAATTATTAGAAAACATTTGCAGCTACCACCCAACTGGAGTAACACAGGAAAACTTTTCCAAGGGATTCACAAAAAATTGTGTCAGAATTCCTGAACGATCCTTCATTATGTAATATTTTTTCCCACATTTAATTTTTTGCTGGTAACCCATAGCAACCGATTTGATTTCAGTCTGGGAGATCATTTCTGATCCGTTACTACATTTTACCTATAACAAGTTTCCATATATATATTTATATATATAAAACTACCCCTGGCTGGTTGTTAGTGGACATAAAGGTATCAAAATGATCATTTAATCACCTGGTGCAACCAAACTCATAAAATAAACAAACAAGCAAAAAACAAATTATAGTAATAATTCCATCGTAAAATAGATTGATTTTCATTGGCCGTGATTGAGTATTGTTGTTCACTTTTTGTTGATGGAAGAAATATCTGTGTATGGATTACAAAACTTATCCTTTACATTCATTAATGATAGATCTAGGTTTTGATCTTCACTCTATCAGAATGTTTCTTAACCAGGGTTCCTCCAGGGGATGATAGGGGTTCCTTGAGCCATTTGCAATTTATTCCTTGCTGGTCAGTTTATCTGGCAACAATGATCATTTTGCCTATCTGTAGGGCTGTCATTCCTCCCACTGGCATTCTTCCTACTGATCGCCACACTAATGTATTGTGAGCTGTGGATATAGTATTTATAGCTGGGGTTCTCTGAAGACCTGAAGGGTATTTCAAGCATTCTCCCATGTAAAAATGATTGAGAAAGGTTTATCTTTATCACAAAATACAGAACAACATTCTGTATGTTTCATCATTCGATTAATCCATGGTAGATGGCTTGTTTGCAATCTCATATCTTAATCAATCAGATAATATTACTAATAAACAGTATTTATATAGCACCAGCATAATACACAAAGCTGTAATAGGGGTTGCAAATGACAGACAAATGACACAGGAGGAGGAGAGGACCCAACCCTGATGAGCTTACAATCTAAGATATCACTATATATTGTTTCTATCCCATAACAAAGACATATCACACCATTTTATCCAATGCAATCATACTTTTCCAACAATCTTTGTCCTGTACGGTGGACTTCATTTATTAACACAGTCATCAAGACAAGAAAGCGATCAGTTTCCTCTCCCCGTATCACCTGGCTGCTCTGCCTCACGCGGGGTTAATAGCGCCATTTCCATTTGCAGTAATTGTGTAAGAAATTGAAATGGAGGGCAATCATAAGTGGAGGAGGACACACAAAGGATCCTTCCCGCTGATTATAATGTCTTGATTACAGCATTTTGTGAAGACGGGAAAACAAGATTTTAGAGTTCTCACTTACATGTAATTCACTGGCAGGAATAATCATTTTGTGTGGACTTAACAAGAAGGGGTCAGCTGCAAACAACATAGCACCCCCCCCCCCCTCCTCCCACATATATGACTGCTAGGACAATATAGGCAGAAATATGGAAATGTCATTTGGAATCATTTGCATTGCTCACATCTTAGGTGGGAAGGAGATGGGGAGAGTTGTCACAGGAACAGGAGATGGGGAGAAATCTTCCCATTGGAACATTTCATTCGTTGACAAATATCTAGGAGGAAATATCCCTTACTTTGGAGATGTATTCTTATATCACCAGGACAGGAAGTGTAGAGAAATCTCCAGAAACTGGAACAGAAATAAGAAACAAATGGGGATTCCTCCATACTCTGTCCAAAACTAGAAAAAAAACTTCTGGCTGGGGTTCCAAACTTTTTTAACAGTCTTGTTGTGACAAATGGAGTAAAATATTTTCCTTCGGGATGCTTTGAGTCGCAATGCGCTCGGGAGTTATGTCATTCAAGCCTGACCAATCAAAATAAAGCCAAAGATTGTGAACCCGAAAGAAGACCAGGTGAAGATGGTGGCAGGCAGAGTTTTTATTGCATCCTGCTTGCATTTAGTACTGAATGTACACAGGAATTATGTAATTCCAGCTTGGCCAATTAAGATGGCCAATGATTGTGAATCTGGAAGAAAACTAAGTAAAGATGGCTGCACACTCTACAGAGGACAGGTGAGTGTATTAAAAAATTGCAATCAGGAAAGGTTAGCTTATTGCAGAAGGGTCATCACCTGTCCTTTCTGCAATAAACAACCCACCAGATCATATTTTTTTATTTATAAGGTTCAGTTCTGCTCTAAGGTCCCTTTCTGTGTAAAGTGATTGCTGTACGGTGAATATAATCTCCACATTGTGAATCCTTAAACTTAGAACAAAGTGTCTTCTGTGTAAACCTGTTGCAAAAAAAATGCAAAGCCGTTCCAACTGCTAACGGCCTCCGGTCCATGTGATCTGTGACCCCGACCAACCTGGGATTCATTATATACGTACTTCATTACCTGTGACTGAGTCTTATTCCTTCTCTGCCACTTGGATATTTCACAACAGTTACTGATTAAAGTATCGCTCAGACAATCGTCCTTCTCTTTGACACTGACCCCCTGACCCATTCCTACCTCCATCCCTCTGCCACACTTCACTAACAATAGCTACTTGTAAGGGAAGCCATGTTATTCTGAAGACACATACGCATGCACATACGTTTATGGAAAGGTCCATTTGTAATTATTATAAAACACTTAAACCTGAACTCCGAGCAGATATTAAATCAGAAAGAAATGTGGATCTGCATGTCACCAGAGTGGGAAAGGAAGAAGCAGCACAAGGAGTCAACCTTATCAAGAAGCATGCTAATACGGGGGTAGAGCTGAGTGACAAAAAGATCATCATGGTGCTGCTTTTCCTTTCATTGTCCATCTCAGGTTTGGACAGGTGGAGGATGACCTTCAGAAGAAATCAAGCCTTTTCTGAAATATATATATTGCAGTACAAGCTGTTTTTTTGACATATATCAATATGTCAGAATGTCATAGTAAAGCAGCTCTAAACCCTAACTGCATGGCATCTGGTATGCCAAAGCACTGTGTATCATAAATGCTATGTTTGTTTCCACACTGTTGCCATGTTTTGTTAGTCTTCAGAGTGGTGGTGAAGTTAAAGTGCAGTTACTGCTTCCTCATGCCAAGGAATGACTGAATTGGTGAGAAGCTACATGTAGTACCTACCTGAGCCAGTCCAATAAAGAATGAATGGGGTGGCAGTATGAATGGGGTGGCAGTAGGTGGTTGACTGCTCACTGTCAAATTTGCAAACTGCAGTGCATATGGATGACAGCCACATGGGAACAGTTGTTCCCGCCACAACTCTGAGCCTGCCCAGTTTTTCTGATATAGTTGTGCAGACTCTTTGCAGCCACTCAATGTCTATTTGCACTCCAGTATAACAAAAGCTGCTGCGTCCATTTCCTCCTCCATATGGAGAAGTGAAGTGTGTTCAGCACCAGGCACATTGAAGGCCGATTCCAATACATGCACAAAATATTAGTAATAAGTGAAAACACATTTAAGGTCAGATCAATTCAGACACAATTCTATTGCTTCTCTAGTTAACACATTTCAAGTGCATACAAATCTGCTACAATCATCCAACAGCAGCCTTCACATTAAACTCAACAACCTCAGATCATCTCCATTCACACAACTTCCAATGATATATAAATATTCCCATTGTACAACCTCCTGAAAAACCTGACAGTTGTTGGAATGTGCTATAGCAGTTTACAACTTTTTTTTTATAGAATAATGTTTTTTGTTGTCTTG
>NC_092859.1:26989625-27002995 GCF_032062135.1 Pyxicephalus adspersus
TTTTTTTTTGGTTGGTTTTGGATTGACTATCGTTCGGTTTATGCTGCTGTCTGTGTCCTAGGATAGGAGAATCACCTCTCGGTTTCACTATCATTACCAAGACTACAAGTGAGGGAAAATCTAAAAGTTAAACTATTCCTGTACAACAGAACAGAAATAGTCTCCCCGATGGGACACAAAAAATAACTCCTCCATTCAAAATGAAAAAAAAAAGATGGCAGAATTTAGAATTTGATCAGACGAATATTTGAAATAAATTCTGGAAAATTTTGCAAAATCAAGGACACAAAAGCAGTAACCAACCAAGAGCCTAGTCCTATAGCCGTGATTGCTCACTTGGAGTTTTGGATATTCCTATGTTGGTCTCTGGGGTGCAGCAGCAAGCAGCAGGTGTAAAAGTCATATTTGATTTACCTAAATGTAAATATTTGCATAAAGAGCCCATTTTAGTAATTAATAGTCAGCTGTTAGGATGCATTGTGGTATTCTAAAAGAACTGCAGTCGCCTGAGTGCGATGAGCAGCCAATCCCCTGGCTGCCCATTGATGAGCTGGAGGATATTCAAGTGTGAGACTGTATAGGAAATTCTAATGACTTGCTCTGAAGTGTGGCTCTCCCAGCCTGTTTGGCTCTATGAGGCTCCTCATCAACAGCTGACGCTCTATGAACGACCCCCCTTACCCAAACGGCTTATCAAGAAACCATTTCATCCTTGTGTGAATAATAATGGGTCCTATAGGGAGTTGTGCTCTTCTTTGATTTAATGTTGTATCAGAAACAATGACATGCAGAAACTGAGCACCTGTGTTAGCGGAGGGGAGAACCGGGGGGGCTCTTTATATTAATTTCTCTGTATATAATTGAGCATTTATCAGGGGGCCACAGGTGTGTGCACATTACAGACAACACAAATAGACTAATGCACCAGGATTGAAAATTCTGAATAATACTGAGAATAATAATAATGGAAAATGTAACCTATTTTAGGCTAATATTAGTATTATTAGAATAATGTGTACCCAAGGCTGTTGTAGTCTGAACATGTTTGCTGTTTTATACTTTTCTCGATTGTATTTCCTTTGTAGACTCTCATTAGTGAGTAGCTGTATTACAGGCTCAGCAGCTGCTAGAGAAGAACGACTTTTTAAAATTGGCAGTGCGGGCAATTTGCCCATTTGGTGTGCTGGCCTGGATTGGGTTTACCAAATTGCCCTTTAAAATAAAAAAATAAAAAATGTCCTTACTGTCCCAGGAGACATCAGTGCACACACACACACAATGTCTTTGTGGCCCCCTTGGTACGCCAACTCTTGGGCCATGGCCATCAGACTGCAGATTCAAATACATTACTGGAATAAAATGATTTCTTTGGTTGGAGTTTCTCTTTAAACCACATATAATTTATGACATGCTGCAATACAAACAAGCTGCTTCTATCAGATTTAATTCATCATTGTTTTAATTGGAATTCACATAATATTTTAGGGTCAAGTGTATATATATAGTAAATTGTAATATATATTTTCCTTGTCTTTTAAATGCACCTTTAATACAGAGTGCATCAATGATACCCACTTTGCAAAGCACTTAAGCCTATTCACTAAGATGGCTCAGCATGACTGTGTTATAATAACATCCTTCATTAAATGACTGTGAAAGAAGGTCTTGTCCCTGATATGATGGGGAGGAAGGGGTGGTGTGCCTGGGACTCACATTCTTTGTAATCTGATCTCCCTGCTTTACAGGTCCAAGTTTTAGAACATTTGTAGAATGGTCTCAGACACCTTGCTAGCCTCGGAACCTGCAGGACTGTATGTAGAAATGTTCAAAATTACTTAAAACAAAGTCAATATTGTTTTTAAAGGGTATCTTGTATTGCTAAACATAAAAATGGAATAAATAGTAAATAAACAAAACAAGGTTTTCTTCATGATTTTCAATAAATAATGATTTAAGTAGTAAACACTAAATCAGTGTTTCTCGATCGTTATCTCAGGGAACCCTTTCTATAGTTCCTATATGTTCACAATTCACAGTATGTTGCCCTCTTACATTGCTGGCCAGTGGGAAGAACGTCACCCTTACAGATAGCCAAACAGTTCATTGATTTCAGTAAAACTGACCTGAGAGTCAAAAAGTGACCATTGCTCAAGGAACTCCCGACAACCTCTGGAAGAACCCTTTTATTGTTCCTATTAAACAGTATTTATATAGCACCAACATATTGCGCAGTGCTGTACAATAAATAGGGGTAGCAAATGACAGACAGATACAGACAGTGACACTGGAGGAGAGGACCCTGCCCAGAAAAGCTTATGATAATAGAGAAAGCCTGCACTAGATGGACGACGTTTAGCTGAATTTTTATTATTATTTTTGTTTTTAAATTAATCCTTGTTTTTTGTATTTCTTTGGATTCTTTGGCTGCAGGACATTTCCTAGGTCAGGTTTCCTGATTTTGATATCAGTGGACCTTGCATGCATATTATGTATTGGAAAGGACACTTGTATCAGGAGCCTCTGTAACAGGTGACAACGATTGGGAGACAGGGTGTTGTCACCCTGTAATAGGGAGACCTTTATTGCTCTGCCACTAGTTAATATTTTATATAAACTGAAGATCGAAAAATACTGAAAGGTTTTTAAAAGCAGGGCTATTCCCAGGAACACCCCTACAAATCTTTACCTGTCTGGACATTAAGTACAGCGGTTTGTAGCCATGTTTATTGTTTGCTTTTGACCTAATTTTTTGCTAATTATCATTTACATATCCAAACTTTCTTGTTGTGCAGCTCTTCGAGAAAGGGACCAACAGCCGGACATTGATGGAGAAGCTGGAAGTGGAGAATATGAAGGGTCTGCAGCACATTCGGGCCCTGGAGGCCAGGCTGGAGGTCAGTGTGTCTGTCAGTTCCAAATAATTACACCAGTCCCCCCACCCCTCCCTACCACAAAGAGGAACATTTCAGCTGCAGATGGACTTTGTCATTTAATTTGCCATTACATTAAATAATATGCCCAATTGTCGTTCCCGAGAGCTGAGCGTGTTCTGCCTAACAATGGGAGCCATTCAGGGCGATCATCAAGAGTTCACAGTGCTTCCTGTCTCTATTATGAGATATTAAAGGACATAGACAGCCAGTCTCTATTGCTGGCTCTTGATACTGATGTAACAAAACCGTTAATTGTGCCATTAAAGTACGGAAACTTGGAAATAAAAATGTCTTTTTTAATAATCATTGGGATCTCCGTTCACACTTCAAGAAAAAAGAAACTGAGCAGACCATTTCTATAAATTTCTCTAGCTAGTGTAGCCTTGGTGCTACTACTTTTGTAGTTTGGAAATGAAGAAGGGTTAAGTTTGTCAAGTTTACCTGCTGTATTTGCCCACATTAGGGAAATTCACTCTTCTGTTTGTATTGGTGACCACTGACCTTTATCATTCAGAAGAATCAAGAGAAATTTAAAATGTTAAGCTATGTACACACGCAAGATGTTAGCCACCTGAGACAAATCTAGTATGTGTACAGTGTTCATCCATCACTCTGCCCTGGTGGAGAAATGAACACCCAACCGGGTTTTTTTATTGAGGAGAACACAAAGGGGTGTTACTTGTTTGTTCATAGAGCAGAATGGTGCTATGTGTACAGTGCTCATTCATTCGCCTTTCACTGGAAATGACTATTCCAATAACAGATATCTGATATCTGTACAGGGATTTAAAGTTTACCCCAGAAAAGTAGGTAAAAAAATATTTCAATGGGTATCTTTTCCAGGGTTGCACCTCTGGGGTAGGCAATGAAAAAAAACTCCCCACTGCTACAGAGCACCGTTTTACCCTTTCCTACTCTTCTTGAGACAAACACAAAAATGTGTGAGTACAGGTACACTTTACCCATTTCTGCTTTCATACTTTTATACTCCTCATGGTCCAGAACAGTTTTTACATTTACACTAATGCCACCTGTTCTTCAATACTCTAGCCACAATTTTGTTCTGTTTTTAATTATTTTATAATCCACGTACTCTATGGACAAAAAGTTGGGAATAATTAAAAACATTTTTTTCTACATTTAACACTGTTATCATTAAGAAAAAGAACAGAAAAAAATGTTTTACTATGTAACAAATTTGTTCCCTTAAAGATGAAACAAAAATAATTTCTGATATTTTGTGCATTGTAAAAAAAAGTTAAAGAAGTTACAAACGAAATAAATTGAAATATAAAAAAAAAAATGGTAAAAAAACAAAAAACAAAATTAGTACATAAGTGATAACAGAAGGGGGTTAGAGAGTTAGTCACCCAGCAATAGTAGCATTTTAAAAAAGAGTGTAGAATGTGGGTAACAGCGGAGTGATTTGTGTAAATAAAAGTGAAATTTGTTTGAAATACAAAGAAAAAATCTAAAAATCTACTGTCAGTGTATTTATAGTAGTTTCTTCATGTAGCTTTTTTTGTTTATGATGTGTGTGTGCGTAGTTGCTTTTTATGTTTCTATAATTTTTGTCATTTTTTATTTACTATGTTATAAATAATAAATCTATTGCTTGGCTGTTTGCTGGTACAAAAACACTTTTAGAATAATTGAAGTGAACTTCCATAACCCCCAGAAGCCATGTAAAGCACACAGCACTCCTAGATGGCACCAAAATCCAACTCAATTTCAACTTTCATCCCTTCTAGCACTTAGACATTTTGCATGCTTTTAACACATTCCTAATAACAGAAATCTCATTTTTATTATAACCTGGAAAAGTCATTTTTTTCTCCTTAGTGACAAATTCAAAGTGCACCTGTAAATCAGAATGTTCATGTGCAATTAACTTAGATACAGTACATTAAATGTTTAACCCTATTTTAGGAAGGGTGTTACTGGCAGGATTACCGGGTGAAAATGAGTGAAATAAAAGAAAAGCTTGTACAAAGCAAACTATTCATGGCATCTGGCACATCTATGGATTGGTAAACTAGAATATGTTAAACTTTTGTTCCTGGCTTTGTTATCAGGCTTTAAATGAATAAACTTCTTCTTACTGTAGAATTCTACACTGACTGTCCTAGTTATTCTGGTGAAAAGCGGAGCTGTACCGCAGTGCAGTTTGATACTGCAGACTGTTGCAGCTGCATCCAGTCTGGTTCATATCTCTTGCTTTCTTTTTATCAGTCTGTAATTTAAGTACAGGAAAACCACAAACCAGCATCACGTTCTATTATCATATGTCACATTTATTTTCTGCAATTATTATTTCATTATATAATATAGCACCAATCTTCTATACACCATACAAAATTAAGGTACACAAGGATCACACATAATGACAATAAAAGAGAACCATTTTCTTAAAATGATTAGGTGGCCCGCTCAGACCGGTGTGTTCCAGTACATTGCATATACCCACATATGTTATGTCATGCATTATTGTGCAATTATGTTAAGGCAAAGTATTGGAATGAGGAGTCTGGCAACACATGAGAATAGACACAGCACATAGTAGCACATAGCATTTCTGGTGTGCTGCATGGCTCCATGTTACATAGATGGACCCTTGCACGCTGAATGGAAAAAAATGTTTCTCTGCAAAGGTGCAACACACTTTGTTACGTTAGAGCCAGAATACTCCAATCATCAATACTTTTGTGTGTGATATTTATTGTCTGCTATAAAGAATTTTATGCATAGAGACCACGGCTTACACGGTGAGCAGGGCTCCTTTTTGCAGCATGTTGGCAGGGAATAGGCCTTTCTATTTAGGCTGCGGCTGATTTCTAAACAATAACTGTAGGAATGCACACGTTTTGTTTAAGTTTTTTGTCCTTTTGCAAATCCACACGACAATGTCTGTCTAATTTAAAAAAATTAACTTTTGTCAGTCTCTAATTAAATAAAAAGCCTACAATTTCCCTGGCAGCTAGAGACCACTGGCCATTGTGTTACATACCCAGTAATTGCAAACAGCCCAATAATAGGTAGTGCAGTCTGTCCGGGTTGCAGAATATGACTGAAAAAGTTGAGTGTCCATTAAGTTCAACCTGATAGATAAAGGTAATTTGCTTTATGAAAGATTCACAATCTTTCCTTTTCTCATGGAGCTTTATTCTTACTTGCTTCAAATGAATCTTAACCCCCCCCCATTGGTTTTCTGGCATCCCAAATTCTAAAGGAAATAGGCTTATGCTTTTGCACAATTATGTTTCTGTACGTACGTATTGCCAAATGACCTCATTCTTTGTTTCATATGATCCAATTTATTTTTAATCTGTTGTTGTCTTGGATCGAGGTTATTTTATCTTTTACCGACTTTATGGGGCAATGCCTAAAAAAGAAAGTCTACTTCTCGGCAGAGCCTAATTGCACGCTAGTTGTGGTTTCCTGCTCCTAAATCACCCCACTTATTTCTCCTCTAAGAGGGCCCCTAGTCATGGAGAATTCACCAAGCGGGGCCTAATTGTCTTGAGTGAAAATAGCCCATGTTGGAGGAGATCCAGTTCATGTCCAGAGTCACATGATGCGTCCTCTACACCCCAGACTTGAAAAGAAATTGTCTGAGATTTAATTAGAGGCCTCGGATCTGAGTCCCTGAATGCCCATCATTACAATCAGCAAGAAGAAGGAGAAGGCGGTATAAATGACAAGGAAGCTGTAATAGTGGAAAAATCAAAATGTGTTACTCATTGCTGCAAAGATCACATATGTTACTTATAATTGAAAGTATATGGGGAAGGTTGGTGGTCAAACTTTATTTCTTATGTTCCATTCAGTAAAATAAATATATCTGTTTTTTTTAATGACTTTTTATTTGTACAAATTAGTGTCCTGGTTTCTCTATGTTCTTTTATAAATGCAATCCATGTCGGTTATGTCTTATCAGGAGATGCAGGATCTTCTCCTAGCCAAGATGAAGGAGCTCAATACCTTCCAGGAAAGCAACGTGTCTCTGCGGAGCGAGCTGGATGCTCTGAAGTCCATGCTGGAGGAGGAAGAACACCAGTGAGTAAAGCTTTTAGCTTAAACTAAGCAAACTTTTCCATTTCACAAATTTAATTTGTCAAATTTAATAATGCACAAAGTCTCTGAGCATGGTCTAGTCACAAAATTTGCTGGAAAAGTCAGGGGGACTGGTGGGTACAATTTATGTCATTTAATGTCAGTTTTTCCTAAATTTCAGTCAAAATATGGTCCCTAAACTGATATTTGCTGCCTTTTTTTACATATGCATTTTTTTGCAGAATGAGTTCCAATAACTGGCACTTACCACAGACCCCATCATCATCCTCCATTCCGCTGACCGAATCTTTCCAATCATCCATACACATACCCGAGTACCACACGACGACTGAAGTCCTTCCATCAATCACTACATCTTATTCCAGCGAACCTTCCACTTCTACTCTGACAGAGGAAAGTTTTCTTAAAGGGGAAAACAACGGTAAAATAAGAACATTTTAAAAAATATTCCTTAAAATGTTTTATATATCTATCTATCTATATATATATCTATATATATATATATCAAATATCTACAATATTCAGGCTCTCCTTCCATTGTCTTTTGGGGTAAAAATGTCTGAAACAGATTATCTAAACCAGTGTTTCTCAACCAGGATTCTATGGACCCCTGGAGTTCCTTCTGGTGTTGCCTAGGGGTTCATCAAGCCAACAGCAATGTTTATCCGATTCCAATGATCTTTTTGGCTATCTGTAAGGGTGACATTGTTCCAGCTGGCCAGCAATGTAGGAGGCATTCTTCCCTCTGACCACCATGCTAACATACTGTGAGCTGGTAATATAGAAATCAAAGCAGAGGTTCACTGAAGACCTGAAAGTTATTTCAAGGGTTTCAACCATGTTAAAAGAGTCAAGAAAATCTGATCTACAATCTTTGATGACATAAAAGAACACACAATACCCCTCAGAGCCATGTAATTTAAGACACGGGTCACATGAGGAGCTCAGAAGTAGTGGTTGGTTGCCTAAGAAAACAAAACTTATGCAGCTTGGTATTTCAAGAATTACCCAACCAAATGTTGTAAGGTATTAAAGAATGGGGTATAGATAAAAATATAAAAACATTCTAACTCTTTCAAACATACATAACTTACATTTGTTTCCAGATTTCCCTATTATCCCTATTACCTCCATGCCAAATACTTATCATACCAGGTAGTGCAAGTGTTCTGACGATTGGGCACCACAAGTACTCATATGAACTCTTTTCTTCCAGGCGGTAGTAACAAACCCTAGCTGTGGTTGCCATATATTGTAGGATACTGTAATATAAGATTCTTGCTCAGATTTTCATAACTCTTGCTGAGGTCGTTGTATCTGATTCATTGTTAGTTTTTAGTACCAATAAAGGCCTAGACCCTAAATGTAAAACATTTTATCTCTTTTTCTACATTCCCCTTTTAGGGGATGTAACTTTAATAGGTCAGCAGGTGCCATGCTATTGGTCAATATTAGCATTAAATGGGGCAGAGTTTTGATTTATTCACTTGACAATGTTTTCATTTTAGTGTAAACTGATCCACATTTTCTATTGTACTTGTTGAATTTCAGTAGAAGATACACAAGACCACATAGATCAGCTTGGAAGGTCAGCGTCTGCCCCTCTCCTCAACAGCCAGACACCAGACCTCAGCAAAAGCCAAGGCTCGTTGTGTTCAGAAAATGTGAACCCGAAATGTATCAGAAAAACTCCACCACTGACCAGTAAAAAGAAAACTGCTGTCTCCAGGTCAGTAGAGTAGATATTAAGGTTTGGGAAGTAAAGAGCACCTGTCACTCAAAAAGAGTGATTTTGTAGGATATCTCCACAATTTGTAGAGAGTTCCTCTTATTACCTGTTGTTGCCAGAACAAAAATTTAGATAAAGGGGAATCTAACTAAATTCCCTAATATATAGATGACATACTAATCAATATATGAAATAATATAATCTAAATATAAAACAGGAAGCAAGTAAATCCAGAAAAGTCACATAATCCAGGAAACAGTAATGACTCATTATCAGCATACACAAATATAGATTTATAGTTTTCTTTTATGTAAATGTAAACTCAATTACTTAAATCCTATATAAGTTTAATGTGTTCATCTCTTTTTAAAGGTCATTTCCAGTATTGTTAAATCTGCAGCTTTTATTAAAGAATCCTTGCTGATCTTTGCTCACTTTCTGATATAGGGTGACAACATTCTGTCCCTATCTCCTAGATGTATTCCTGCATTGTTATATTGGAGACTAGAAGTGGTCACTTTACCACATTACACAGCGAGGATCCACTGTTGTCACCATCAGGAAACTGCCGGTAAATGCCATGCAGCAATCGCTGGAGTTTATTTAGACAGAAGGCCTTGCAAAGAGTCTGCTAGAGGTCAGCAGCAGTGAGATTTAGCAAAGGATAAAAACAATATGAGAGATGTTTTGAAAGCAGTGAATGTTATTTTGTATCAATCACTGTCATTTAAAAAACACGCACCAGGAAATTCATCTGCAGTGAATATTTGGTGAATGTCAGATTAATTGCTTCATTATTATACCCCTTTTTTACAATAAAATATTACCTTTAATAATACACAGTGCTTTAGCAAGAAAATGTTATTCAGTTCTAACTTTACTTTAAAAGTTGCCAAAGATTCTGTATGGTTTTATACATACTAAGCAGATTCAGTTTTTGGTTCCCTTAATATGCCATCTGCATGAATACATTCCCCGTGTTGTTTTGGGGTTGTCAGTTTGCCTTGAATGCTGACACAGGAAGATATGTTCTCATAAATGGCGTAATAAGTAACATTATTGAAGGTAATTTCCTATTCGTTTTAAAATGTGAGCTCAGCGTTGTAGGGGGACAGGAAAGCTGGTGATGAGTGTTAATAATGTATAGAATTCTAGACTGGATTAGCATGTGAGGGAGTCTGGCTCTGTCAGCTCTGCAAATAGGCTGCTCCTCTCCAGGCCGGAGTTTTTAGAGTTACACAAGAGATGAGTTGGGCAATGAAAAGCATGGAAAATTCTGAAGAATAGTAATTCTGTATCTCAATTATCTTGAGCAAGTTGGATGAATTAATATTCACATTTTTTAGGACAGTATCATCAGTCAGACTATTCTGGAAAGAAGGCAAAAAGAACAAGAAAGTTCATAGCTGGAAGACTGCTAAATATGCCATTGTCTTGTAAAGTGTTCCTCTCTTTCAATAATTCCTTACTAAGCTGCTAGGTCCAATGGCAAAACCAAGGGTATGGGAAATTTCAGTAGTGTCACATGTGGTCTCTGACTACTCTGAGGAGATTTCTCCTCGCTGCGTTTCCAATGTCTCACCTGTATAGTAGAACAAAATAACAGAGTAACTGAAACTTAACCAAAGGTTTACCCACAAGGCTTTAGAGAATACACTTTTACCGGTGAAGCTAGGTGATCAGGAAAACCTGGAATGGATTTCTTCAATGTCATTTGGTATTTTCTATTTGCTATTAGCAAATGTTTTGAATCCTGGACCAGATCCATCCCAGGTTTGTTGGATCACCCAGCTTCACTGGTGAAAGTGTATTCTCTCCAGCCTTTGAGAGCTTTAATAAATCAGGGCCATTGTCTCCACTATTGGGATTTTCCCAATATTCCTGTCCTCTGGTAGAAGTTACCATTATATCCAAATATTACTTACCATTATATCCAAAAGTAAGGTTGCGGATGGAACTGGAGTTTAAGCTGATTGATTTAACAGATCAGTGTCTTTAAACACTTCTGGTTGTTGACTTGGCTGGCGTTCATCTTAATGTGAAAGTAGAGCTAAAAATTAAAAAAATGCAGTTAAGCAGGGAACAAGCAATGTCCCATCTACAATAAAATAAAGTTACCTGCATGATCACAATTTTTCATTTTCACTCACTTGTCACTGTTCCATCGGGAGCGCCATCATCCTTTACCTGTCTTGTTCCAGAGGAAGATGATGGAACGCACACACATGTGTGTAGGTGTTCATTCAGTCCTGGTAGCCCCCAGAGGATGTTATGCCACCTGGTATCAGTGAACAGACAGATCCACTGTTTTGAGCAGAGTTCCCCTGTAGCACCCCACATCTGGGACCTCTGCCTGGAAACAGGTTGAATGTCAGGAGACTATACTGGACTCAATGCCGTTGGCCAAGCAGTCAGAATAATCTATTCTCTCCTCTACAGCCCTGAGGCAAACACACATTTGCTTTTTACAGGGTAGAAGTGTATCTCAGGATGAACTGCCTCCTCCATAGGGAGAAAATAGCCTTGTAAAACCAGAGTTAATAAATGATGAGGGTTTAAAAATTGTAGCGCTGTGTTCTCAATGTTCCATAGGAAAAACGCTGCAGGCCGTCATCTCTGAGCTATACAGAGCTTTTCATGCTCATCATCAACAACACGCAAAAGAAAGGATAATGATTTACACGCTATGTATCACTACACAGATAACAAAGTGAATGCCTGGAAAAGCTGCACAAAACTGTGCACAGAGCGTCAGTGATACGCAATAAGCAGCAGGGATGGATTTACATCTTAGGGTCTATATGCCCCTTGGTGTCTAACCTGCAGGCCAGCCTTTGGCATTTACTGTAAAGTCCTAAAGGCCCTGCAGGCTCAAGTCTGTGGTTTTTCTTTTCAAATATTTTTATTGAGTTTTTAGGATAAATACCAACATACAAAAAAAGGAACACATACAATACAAGCACATTCAAATAATATAAACAACCATCTGTCTATGAACATGTAAGAAAATATATCCAAATTCCAACCAAGACATTATGGATCAAACATCTTTTAAAGGAAAAATACTCTTATGGCAAAAGGTACCTTACACAAAGCGATCAATTAAACATCTAACAATCCAGGGTCATATCAGAATCTGCATTAATTAGACCTAGGGTCCAAATTCATGTATAAACCAGTGTTTGGCACCAACAAAAATACAGGTAACACCTGTTAAGGACAAAATACAAAAAACAGAATAACAAATAGCCCTTGGGTGGGTAAGAGTGGGAAAAAGGAGTAGAGGGGAAACAAAAACAGGGGTCATTTTATTGAGAGATTGCCCTCAATCGAAGGCCCTATAGACAGTTACTTCTTTACCGTAGATGTGCTTGAATTCAGGGAAATTCTTTAAACCAGTCCCAGTTGGCCCATGTTATCTGAAATTGCTTGGTTCAATCATTATCCTCTGCGACCAACATTTCCATGTGGCGGATTTTCTCAAGTTCTGATACCCAGTCCTTGATAGTAGGAGCTTTATACTGTTACCATTATCTCAGAATCAAGGCCCTGGCAGTTGTAAGAAAGTGGTGGAGTACGCCCTTCTTAATGTTTTTGTGCGATCCTTGCACCATGGTTAGGAGAGTCACCTTGGGGTCGTTAGTAATGGTGGACCTGGTACAATCATTGTACAAACGAATATTTTTTTCCCAGAACCGGACTATGGTTGGGCATTCCCATCATAGATGAAGCATTGTTCCTTTTTGTGAGTGATAACGCCAACATCTATCGAACTGCTTTGGAGAAATACGATGTAAATCCACTGGGCAGCAATACCATCTAGATAAAATCTTGTAACTAGTCTCCTGGACCCATTTGGTCTGGCTTCTGCAAACGTTTTTTCTTTTCAGTTCATTTCCAAATATGAAATGTGGAACATGTAATTTTTTAGGAGGTAACAGGGAGCACAGATGTGAGAGCATTTATATGTAAATTAGCTGTAATGGCAATTACTTCTCCTCTTGCCTCCATACTCCAGGTAGAAAAGTCCAGCTGCATGTCCTCCATAAAACCGGTACAGCTGCTCCCTCTTTTAATGCCACAGACAGTGTAGCAGAGAACAAAATCCACGCTTTACAAAGCCAATACCAATAAGCCCACAGCATACCCAATATTTGAGGGGGCCCCCTGCACAAGTCCCTTTTTCATATACCAAACTATAGGAAAGATCATGAACTACACACAGTATTTGGGTTAATCTTACTGGTTAAAAGAGGGCGAATATATATAATTCACTTTAAACCTAAACCCCAATCTAAAGATATCACCTAAAACTATCAAATGGATCATATTAAGGAAATCATAAACATCAAATTACTGTGCTTTTAAACATATATTTGCAGTTGTTTGATTGTGGCTTTAAATTGGAACTAAAGTTCTAGGTGATGTCCCTTCTGCAATAAAACATACTTACCTTCCTGATCATTCTTTATATCTGTCAAAAGCATAGTAAGCCAGGATACTCTCGGCTTCCCCTGCAGCTGCCAGGACTGAATGAACTGCATGTGCAGAAGGTACATCTTCCTGGCCTGGACAATCAAGGTGGCCAAAGATTGAAATTGAAAATAACTGATACCTGTATTAAGAGATAATAA
>NC_092859.1:27004570-27026229 GCF_032062135.1 Pyxicephalus adspersus
CAAGTGCCAGCTAAATAGAAGGTATGATTTAATTTCTTGTTCTAATAATTTCTCTCATTTGCTGCCATGCCTATATTAGATTGTGAGCCTTTTTGAGGGACAGTTATTGATATGGCAATGGACTTTGTAAAGAGCTGTGTAATATGCTGGAGCTATATAAATACTGGATAATAATAATAATTTTATTAAAACCTACTGAACAGAAGTAAAACAATTTTTTTGATAAAGAAAATTTGTCAGGGCAGCTGGTATCTGAAGCATTCATACCCTGCTGCCATAGAAGTTTCCCAAATTTGGAAAACATAGTAGAGGTGTTCTCCAAAACATTGACACCTAGATTAACTTTGTTATTTCCTTTTTTTTCTTTCTAGGCCCTGGCATGGTTCACTTCTCTATAAAACAGAATAAGAAAATCACAGGAGAAGAAACTGGTTGCACCAGAAGCTGTTTCACCGGTACACACCCCTGAGCAGCAGAAACAGGATGGAGAACCAATCACAGAAAGAGATACACAGTCACCTGAATTCCTGCCAGCCCACCATAGCAGGCTAGAAAAAGTGCCATCCTTACTAAAAAGGTGAATGCATGTATCATCCATCATGAATAAATATACTGTATATGTATGTCTTAGGTCAGTAGAGAAAATTCCTTACAAGCTTCTGATTCATATTTGCTTTGAAAGTGGTAATACAATATGCAGAGGATGGTACACAGCACAGATGTCAGGCAGTATACTCCCAGTGATTCTGGCGTATGTAGATTAAAAGATGTAGATAAAAGAACTTTTATTAGGATAAACTGAGTTGCAGTGTTTTTTAGATGACATCAGTAGCTCACAGATTCCTTTTAGAATTTCTATTTTAAGTGTATTAGACTGCAATATCTCCACCACCTGCACACCACAGCCCCAACCTACATGAATGGAACAGAAGAGGTAAGTAAGGGGGAAGTAAGGGAAACTGTATAGTTATACCTACGCACCTTTATGAACCTGCCTCTGTCTTGTAATTCTGTTTAAATCTGTGATCATTTGCATCATATTAGCTTTTGGTGGCCATTGAAAAAAAACCCAAAAATAATGCTTAACAATTTGTCTTTTTCTATTGATTCAGTATGCAATCTCTTCCAGAATGGGGTAAGAGAATATTCTTCAATTATGACTCAACTATCCACCAACAAACACAAAATCAGCATCAAACTTAGGTTTTTGTTATTCCTGTTAAAATATTTAGAATTGTATAGCCCAAGCTTAGTGATGTTCACACGCTGCAATGCATGTCCAATCCAGACATTTGGAAGACAACAAAAACTTATGTTTTTTTATACTTTTAATTGTTTCATTAGTTTATTTATTGTGAAACTGAAAAAGAAATATAATAAAGAAAGTCAGAAACTAATTTTCTGTGAGGTTTAAAAGTGTACTGAGCACTAAATATACATTGTTTGTACACCTATGTCAGAATTTGAAGCTGGACTTAGCTGGCAGATAAAAGGGACACACATTACTGCAGCTATTCAATAATACATTCTTTTTTATAAATAATATTAATAAAAATAATAAATAATGTGCAAGCATTACAAATACCTGAATGTAAATATTGAATAAATGTGTTATTTCATGACTCTGGCTCTCTTCTTTCTGGGCAAAGCCAGGAACTTCTCAGCACCCCTTCATATATTGGTCTTACTTTTATTTTATCCTTACTTTTTCTTGTTATCCTTAGAGAGAAGATTTCCTCTGCTGTCCTCCAGGTAACATCCAGCCCATGGACACAAAGTACTGCCTCCCCGACTCACCCAGATTTCACCCCCAGCCGGTTTGTGCCACTGGGAAGTGATGGCAACAGTCAGTGTCGTCAGACGAGGTTATAAACAGCTAAAACAGATCCCTGCTCAGGTAAGAATACTCTGCGATACTGTAATGCTGATTCTGGATATGAATTAGCTCACTTCTTACTACATGAGGAGTATAAAAGAGATCCTTATGGTTGACAACCACCCTTAACTTTCCTTAGTGAATGAGTTGCACAATTTCATAGGATTAACCTGTCTGTAGAAACTCTGGTAAAAGTCACAAGGGGTCATGCTAACTTCTGCTCTCCCATGGATTCCATTTGTTCAGTCAATGTCCTTACCAACACTCCATTGCCTTACTTTCTGGTGTCCCTTCCACAGGGCCCATTAAAATAAAAAGGACCATCCACAAAGATGGATCCCTAAACATATTGCACATTTCTGTATTTCCTCGGTAAACATAAAGACAGAATTCAGGAACTGGTTCTAAATATAAAAAAACATTGTTAGTTGTTTCCTCGGGGGCTTTCCCTTTGAAATTCCACTCTGAATTCCTTATTGTTGTCATTTTCATTTTCTCCTACCAGAATGTAACAAAACCTGGGAAGACCTGGTAGACAATCCATGTTCCCCCAGGAATGTGAGAATAACCAGTAATGAGGAGCAGAAACCTCTACTTGTTGCTTCTTTTAAGCAGACCCCCATCTCCCACATACTCTCCACCCTGGAGGATCCACTTTAGAAACAAAAGGAACATGTGCCTCTTCTGTCAGGGAGGATTATTGACAACTTTCAATGTCAAACTTTCCTAATTTCTTTGTGGGAAAGTGGATGGCCTCCACTTTTTGCACTAGTTTGACCCACTGGCCATTATACCATACCGGTTCTGCACGGACAGATTAGTAAGATAGCGGTCAGTGGGTGGAGCCACAACAAACAAAGGTGCCTGGAGGCATCGAACATGCTAAATGTAGCTTTGCGAAAAAGGAAAGGTCAAAGTAATTGTTTGCAGGACTGGTACGTATAATTTAAAAATCTCTCTATTTTGTCTAAAGAGACCCTCTCAGACCATTTATTTCAACAAAAATTGTTCCATGACTGCATTTTTCATATAGTATGCATAGTATGCATAGTAATTGTAATCATTCCACAATTTTAAGACATCCAAAAGCACTGAGATCGCTGGTACGAGGTGGTGCTGAGAAGTTCCTGGCTTTGCCCAGGAAGAAGAGAGCCAGAGTTATGAAATAACACATTTATTCAACATTGGTACAGCGTAGTTGCAGCTTTTCTAGACCGTTCAAATAAAAGTCCTTTGGTTGGGCCGCAAACCAGCTCTCCGTAACATCTTTGACGTCAGAAATGTCCTCAAAACGTTGCCCCTTCAGGCGTTTCTTCAAATTCTGGAACAGATAATAGTCCGAAGGGGCCAGGTCAGGTGAGTAGGGGGGATGGTGGACCAATTGGGAACCCAGGGTGTTCAATTTGGCAGCCACAATGTTGGACGTGTGCGCAGGTCAATTGTACTGAAAAAAAGGATCCCTTTGGTCAACTTCATCTTAAATGCCTCCTTCAGCTGGTCTAGAAGTTTAGCATAATACTGTCCGGTGATACTAGAGCCCTGAGGTAGGTAGTCCACCAACAGCATACCATCTTTGTCCCAGAAAACAGACGCCATTACTTTTTTGGTGGATTTCTGGGTTCCTGAACTTCTTCGGCTGTTGGGACCCGCTGTGGCGCCATTCCTTTGACTCTTCCTTGGTTTCAGGATCATAGATGTGGAGCCAGGTTTCATCCTCAGTCACTAACCTAGCCAAAAAGTCCTGTGCAGCTTCAAAATGGGCCAAAACGGCTTTGGATGCTTCAACCCGTTCTTCTGATCACTGTTCAAACATTTCGGCACCCACTTGCTGAAAGCTTGTGCATGTCTAGGATAGTGGTGATAACCAACCCAACACGCTCCCGTGAGATGTCAAGTATCTGGGCTATATTTTTTGCAGATATTCGCCAGTCCTCAATAATCAGCTCATGGACAGCATTGCAGGTTGCCGGGTCAGTTGAGGTTGGGGGGCGCCCACTGCGGGGCTCATCTTCAACGGTGAAATGCCCAGTCTTGAAACGAGATATCCAGGTTTTGACAGTGCTGTAGGAAGGATACTTCTCCCCCAGAGTTTGTGATATCTCAGTGTGAATGTCCTTTGCTGACTTTCCCTGGAGAAACAAAAACTTCATGACAGCCCGTAACTCCGATGACGTGAAACTTACTTGTGCCTCTGCCATCACAGCTTCTTACTAAAAGAAAAAAGAGTTTTAAGAATTGCAAAGACCTGATATTTGCACAGTTACATATTAAGATATTAGGCTGTCATATGCCCCCATACTCATTTTTCTATTTCATCTGGAAGGGGGCAAAGCCAGGAACTTCTCAGCACCCCTCGTATATGCTACTGTCTTGGATGTGATGTCTGCAGCTCCAGCAATTTAGAGCTGTTACTTAAGTAATACTTCATAGTGTTCACTTCATTGGCAGCTATATAAAAGGTTATCCCAAGAAGGTAATGGGGGAAAGGGGTGCTGGGTAAGCACAAAGAATATTTAAACATTATTTAAAGAGAATAGGGCTATGATGGAGGAGAGGGGTTCTGTTAAAAAAACATTTTTTTTCTAAATAGTTATTAAAAAATCTTTATTGAAAGGAAAAAAAGACAGCAAGCAAGAATGTAAAATACCTGATCTTTCTGTTCATATACTTGCAATTTAGGATGGCAACAGTCTGTTTCAGTTGGTGACAGACTTTTATTTGTGCATTATTTTTAAGAAATAAAGTACCAGTAGAGATTCCTTGGAAAACTTTGGTTTTCTTCAATAGCAAGGGATCCGCATATACCTTCTTTCTAATAGACTCTAAATTATTAGATTCTAAAAAGACTGTCTGCAAGATTCCCTCCTGGAGTTGTAGAATGTGTGTCAAGAAAGCAGGAGTGCCAGAACGATGCTAAAATAAATGGTTACAATACTCTGCCTACAAGGGTATTACTTGAACTAAAAACTTTCCCAATTATTCTGTTCATTACGAAAAGAATGATTTATTTTTAAAGGCCACCACTGACATCTAGTGTTCAGGGAAGGAATTACGCCATAATTGTGATGCCAAAGTTATGCAAGAAGCTCCACGAGAAAAGACTATTGTCATGCCGGATATATAAATATATATATAGAATAACACATATATATGAGTACAAATTAATTGCCTGGAATGGTTGCTCACCAAAGGACAAGTGCTTACAATGTACACATGTACCACAATATCAAAAATAAGCTACAATAAATTGTAAAATAACATCATATTACCAATTTTTAGATATGTTGATTAGTGCATTCTTTTTTTTAGACCTTTTATCTGGTGGTCTTGCAAATAACGCATATTCTGTCCCAGTGTTACAAAGCTTGTATTCTGCATTGTATCTATGGAGTTGCAGTGAATGTGTGCAAATGTATTCAATTTTATTAGATACAAACATTTAGTGGAATTCATTGCACTCCATGTCAGACAACATTTTAAGGTAATTGCCCTGAACATGGATTTGCCAAAAAAAAAAATCATGACAGCTTGTCCCCAATGTCCCCAATAGAAAAAATGTATTGTGTAATTATAAACTCTGCCAGGGAGATTTAATCAGATTTTTCTTCCCATTAAACTGCTTCTTTAAACATTTATTAACACCTTTTCATTCATAAAGCTTTTTGAGGTGAACAAATAGAAGAGAGAAAGTGCACACAATCTAAGAAAACGAATTTTTTTAACAAAAATATCCTGCACTCCTCTTTAATTGATTTTTAAAAAAACAACCAATGCAGACCGTTAGGCGTTGCAATGTTAATATCTGAGGCAAAATAAACCCCTCTAGTTTTAAAATCCCCTCCTTTTACTATATGTTTTTGTGAAATATTGTTTTCTTGGGGTCTGATTCTCCTACACCTACAGCAATTTTGATTTATTTTTAAAGACAATAGTATGTTCAATTTAGAGCAAAACCAATTTTTTTGCTGCATGGTGCATGAAACATTAGCCCAATATTCATGAAAACTTCTCCACAATATTTCTGGCAAAATAAAAATGGTCTTTAAATGTATTAATTATTTCTAACAAAATACCTTAATGGGCAAAATGTACCAAACAATAAGTACATTGCTAGGGTTTACATGGTTTTTTTTTTATAAAGCAGTGAAGTCACTGAAACATTCCATGGTGGAGACTCTTCTTCTTCTCTCTTGTCCAAGTATATCTTGATTCCCTACGATGAACTGTTTCAGCAAATGTCAGATTCACTGCTTTATAAATAGACGCCATAGACAATATTGCTCTTCTATTTTTTTTTCCTGATGTTCTTTGCATATCTGTGTTGACATGGAAATAAGTCAGGGTGATATTCAATTCACTGCTCTGTTCAAGGTACAACTAGATATTTGAAAGTGAACCTGTCGGGTCACATACAGATACTTAGTTGACTTTTGAGCTTTAAGTTTAACGTGCGTGATAATGGCGTCCTAATAGGTATCTGTTTATATGGCAGGCAGGAAAAGGAACACTTAGACTCCTCCTCCCGGGAAGTTTTGCCCCACCCTCTGCTCAGCACCAAGCAGGGTTACAGATACTGCAGTCAGTGCAAAATCTTGATTTCCAACCTCCGATGCCCAAGCCTCCATCTCCTACCTCCTGGTGATTGGACAGGTGTGGAATACCCTAATTTTACAGTTTTCATAAATTAAGGAATTTCAGGCAAGTATGTAATAAATAAGTACTAGCCTATTCATCTGTACATTAGAAAACCTTTGGATCAGATATACACTTATATGATAGCCACCCCGCCTCCCGCTCCCCATCCTAATTCCTTACTTACCTGCCCCTAATCCAGCAGGATATCAGTAAACAGATTGCACACAAGTGCTCTTATTTTTCATTCTTTTCTATAGAGGTTCTGAGTATTATCTAGTACAGACCCAGCTGGGAGAATTTTTACAAGCCATATGATCTGGTATGTGATATCTTGCTGGATCATAGCAAGGTGGGTTTATTAATGAATTGAGAGTGGAAAGAACTGGGGATTATTTTATAAGAAAAACTGCTTCAGAGGAATAGATACAGTTTAGTGGTTTCCCAATAAATATGAAACCTTTTAGAGTCCTCCCTACTTTAATCACAACAAAAATATGTTTAGAGACATTCAAAAATACATCAAGATGTAAAACTTCTTTAATAAATATGCCATCATTTGATCTGTAGCACTTGGTGATCCTTTGGGTTAGGATGTGTCTTGCATTTCTTTCATTATACTAGCAGCAAAGAATCTCCATAACTAGCCAGCAGTGCCAAACCTAATACTGATACATTTATGTGTTCTTTATTTCTAGCCAAACTCCCGGGGCGTCCTGTATTTGGGATATTCTGCACCTTCCGGTTCCGCACTGCACAAGTTCTTCGCAAACTCCTCCTACAACATCCGGCTGGCCAGTCAGGTGTCACTGGCTCCAACAATCTTATCCAGCTACTAATAAATATGGAATGACTGAGTGTCTGTTTATTTTTAATGTATTTTCTAAAAAAACGAATCTAATGTTATATTCACAGTCCAGTACCATGTTTATTGACTTTTTTAACACAGGGGAACCCTTCAAATAACAGGTAAAGAAAATACACGGTTAAGGTCATATTCACCTAAAAGAGCACCTGAGAAAAAAACAAACGAAATAAAACAATGGGATGAGAATCGTTATTTGCAGAGCGGGGTGACTGTTGTAATGGTGGAAACAATACTGAAGCATAGGCTCAGCAATGGTTGCCTCATACACCTTTAGGCTACCCTGACGTCACGCTGCGCCTCCTCTGTTTTTCTATCTCTAGTACAGTTTGTGAATTTAGTGCAATATAAACATTGTCATGCACAATATAAGAATTTATTAGAATATTATTTTTGTTTTACTAATAATAAAATATAAAAATTGCAAATAATGTTCAAATTTTGCTGTGGATCACCAACATTTTCTTGCGGACCACCACAGACCACTGGTTGGCAACCGCTGACTTAAATTATGAGGAGGGATGAACACTGCTTGGAATTTTAGTGCATTGGGAACACTGTATGGTCAGTTTAAATGGACTATCTCATGTGCTGAAACTGGTGGTGAAGACATTTTTGAAGTGCCACTCTGACTTGCAGGATGTGTTGACCATGGCCACAAAGGTCTTCAACCTCTTTAGCAGATCCTACACTGCAAAAAATGCACTTGCGTCCTTGCAGAGACAGAATGCCTATTTTAATAAATCATCTGCAAGAACACATCTAGATCTAGAGTCACTTGCTGCAATTCACCATTGTAATATAGTCTGCCTGTGCGAGCAAAGAAAAGCAGTAATTCACTATCTGATGGACCACAGCACAGAGACGGAGCCAGTCTACCATACATCAGACATGCCGAGGATAAGGAAGTGGTGCATGGCCAACAGTGAAAGGCAGAGGTAGAAGATTCTCAGTCCATATTGGCATGCATGGAAAGTTGTATGCTGGCTTGTTGTTGCAGTGACAAGCAAATTGTTGATATTAGAGAGATGACTACCAGTGTTGCATCTTGTCAGCAGACATCTATCTGTTCCCCATTGCTTTGTTCATTATCTCCTGGATGACATCATTGGTACCATTTTTTTTCCCACTTTCCCGATTCAGCACCAGAAGCACAGCCTACTAATACTGACCATTCAACATGAAGGGCAGCTATTTTCAATTAGGCTGGCAGAAGTATGGGGGGAACACGATGACATAAGATCAAAAAGGACAAGTGGTAACATCTTTTTTAGCATGTCCCAAAGTGTCTAATCACTTAAATCTTGATGCTATGGATTACTGGACCAAGCCACAAAACATTTGTCCAAAATTGCATGAGTAATGATTTTTAGGTGATTTTTTGTCCACCACAGAGAGAGTTTTCAGTGTTGCAGCAAGAACACCCCACCCACAATTAGAGGTAAATCTTTCCAAAATATTCCTAAAATTTGTTAAAAAAAAAGTTTCTAGTGACTATAAACCAAAAATATATATTTCCAACTATTTTTTAAATGACTTAGAATTACCACTTGGAACTGTTCCGAGGCAATGAAAGACAATAACAGCTAGGTGAGGCTGCTTTCAATGAAATACTCTTACCTGTCCTGTCCCGTCAGGTGGTGATGCATGTGACTTAAATAGCTGGGAGCCTGACGAAGCATAGTGAGCCCTAAACTTTGCATAGACGTGCAGTAATTGTACCTGGAAACCACCATCAATGATAATTTATTTAAACTGTATAACAACAATGTTTTGTTGTGGGGAGGTGGAGGTGTCCTTCCTTCCCTATTAGGACCCAACAGCAACCATTCCTCTTGGATTTTAAATGATCCAGTAGGACAGATTCCTAAATGACATCAGGGGACAGCTGTACAGATGCAAAATATTTGCTGAGACAATTACAGACATTCTTCTTGTCTATCAAAATTTGAATATTTCAATAAGGTTTTGAGATTTACATACCTCTTTCACATAACACAGCCCTGTGTGGCTCCCACCTCCCCTAAATAATCGTTAACCATGAACCTAACTGCCTAATGCCACAGCTGGCACTGACACATTTATACCACTTTATTAGCAATTCCCATCACCTAGAAATGGGGCCAGCAAGCTACCCAAATAACAGGCTTAGGTAAGTATATCAAACTTTAAAAAGTAAAGAAAAAAACATGCACGATGAGTTTAAGAGTGCTAGAAAGGGGTTTATATTTGATGAGCAATAGAATGTAAGTCTATAAATGATCAGAATTATCCCTATAAATATGTGGATCCTTTTCAGAATAGATGATATTTTGGAGTTATAAAATCATTTTCATGATTCAAAGTGTTCATGCTGGTTCTGACAGCTCTGAGTAAAAGAATCATATTATTTGCGTATGAATTCCCAATGGTTCATGTTATTGGGGGTGTGGCAGGGCGCTGTCTGTTTTCAATATACTTGGTGATAAAAGTTCTCCTCCCTTTCTTTTGAAATATGGCAACATTATTATAAAGTATTTCATATAAAAGTGTCTAATGGTCAACAGTTACATTCTTCTCTTTGTGGATGAGCTTTTGGAACATTTACCGGATCAACGCACATATTGATACAATTAATAAATTTAAAATACATTTGGGACCTCCCCTTAAAGGGTATATTCTTCATTTATTACTCCCATCCCCCATATGAAGAGGCTGCACTTTTTTCTCTGGCTTTCACCTTTTACCCTGAGAATGCACAGGAGGATACATTCACTTCTCCACTGGATCTATGGACAGAGTGACGGTTGTCATCCAGGGTGGTCTGCTTTATATAACTCCATTAAATTTAGAAATTCAGCAAAACCAAAACCCCATTGGGACTTTAAAGGCAGCCGACAATAATTATAAAATTAAAAGCATGTTTGTTTAGATCATGAGCATGATAATAACAAATATAAAAAATACCTCCAAATATCCACATTCATTTGTACAGTTTTAGCCAAACAGAATAGAAGAACAAATACAAATATCACATATATAACAGTAATACAGGGGCATACAATGAATGTTGGATGTCAATCATGAATGTTTCAATGCATTTCGCAGATGTGAATCCGCTTTATTGGGAAACAATAATATGCAGAAAGTAGGTAAGTACTGAAACAAAATGCACACAACACCTAAAAAATTCAAATTCACTATAATGATAACAGATAAATGATATACGGTATATCACAAATATTCAAGGAAAACATACAAACATAAAGATCCACCACTACCTTAATTCGGATGGAAGTGGCTCTGGGAGGGGGTGCTGCAATCACATAGAGACATAGATATCGGGTATCGGACGGAACCATCATATATACCCAAATGGGAAGCCGATATGGGTGAAAAGATTGAGCAGGAGGACTGGGATCAAATTTGGCATACAATAGTATACTGTAGTATTAACGCCTCAGTAATGGAAACAAATTATAATACTAATATAAATTATAACAGGAACTTTCTTCCATATTTGGTGGGAATGTCCCAAAATCAAGGAGTTCTGGACAAGAGTATACCAAATTGCTTACACTATAATAGGTTGTTCTTTCCCTAAACAACCAGCTGAAGCACTTTTTATGCCGGAAACCATCGGTCTGTAGTATGAATAAATTTAAACTATTAACATACTTGTATACTGGGGGCATGGTGGTCTAAAATCCCTAACATACAACAAGTTAAGAATAAAATGCCTTGGATTGTAGTCAATGAGAAGATGAGGGCTTTGTGGTTATATATGGTTATATACACATTGTCACTGGAATAAAAAACGATTTTTTTTCTCACAAGGAGTAAATTTTAACACTATTCAGTTAGTTACACATGTGTTTAGGGACGTGGGAAATATTTAGGGAGGTGGGAAATAATCCCTTCCCTGTTTTTGGTTATTTTCACTATTTTTATAATGTACAATATTGATAATGATATATTTCTACCGGAAGAAGGTAGATTGTGTGTGACAATGACATTGCACTTGTGGCAAGAGTAATATGTGTTTTCTGTACTTACTGGAATGCTTTTATTACAAAAAATGGAAACAAATACATCCACTGGTAATCTGTAATATCTTACACTTTGGTCCTTGGGTATAGACATATTTTACGAACAACTCCTAATATAACAGAAACTCCAAAGTATATATACAAACTTTAACATTTACATCTAAGGAGCGGCAAGCTGAAATATATTACACACACAGTGGAGATTCTCGTTTTTCTTATTCAGACTAGAATCACTGATGTTGACAATTACTTGCTGTATCCAACCTGATTGGTTCATCCTTCTGTTCCTTGCTGCTATATAAGTCAACTTTATATTTCCCACTCCTAAAGTCATTGCAGTCAGATGCTGGAACAAATGTAGGTCCTTTTTAGCACTCCACATATTTGTAGTAACAATGGTGATTGTCTTTTGGTGGGTACCAGGTTAAAAAACCCCATACCAGACTACTAGACTTGGCTACGGGTGGGATCTTGGTATGTATGGTTACTTCGGGTCAGGGGGAAGTTGAGAAACAAGATAATTGTATTTGTTTTCAAAGTACATTTATCTTTTACTTTAGATGAAAATTTGAGATCTCACTGAATGGCATTAGGGTATGGTGGTATGTCATATCTCAGTGGTGGTGGCAGTGGGCCATGTCTGCTTAATGTGTGTCACCTTCGTGAGAGCAAGTGACAGAGTGACAGCAGAGGAACACTAATGGAAATCAGGGACAGAGCTTTGTCATCAATATGAATTACCTTCATGGCTTTATCACTATTTTATTTATCACTATTTTTTTTATCACATTTTTTATCTTCAGTGTTCATTAAAATGATCCCTAATGATCTTGTCTTGTTTAGACATTTCCCATTATGATCAGTGTCAGTATTCTCGCGCTGTCTCCTGTTTCCTCCTTTGTGCATTTGTAAAAGGTTTCAGATCCCCTGTTGCAGGCTGTGCCGGCACATACTGCCTAGGCATGGCCCATTGATAATATTAGGAAGCCAATCCAAATTAATAATGTGCAGCTGACGGTGAAACAAGTGCATGCAGAAAGGAAAAGTCTTATAAAGTCTAAAGGAAAAAAGAATGAAATAAATGTATTGTATGACGGGTGGTGGTTTAGGAAATCGAAAGTCGTCTAGTTGGACTTTAAACCACAACTAAACCTAATCAGCAATCAATTTGATAGGTGGATTAAACAGTTTATAAGGACAAAGTGGTAGACAGAAAAATATATGATAAAGTGGTAGACAGAATATCTCCTTCATAGGTCAGATGCTTAACACTGTATTTCAGATATTTCCTCTTTCCTAAACTGAGCCAGTAGGACGTCCATCATTTGTGACCAAATGACATCCATAATAGGGAGAACAATGGAGTGCATATCCCAGCATTACAGTGAAAACCATTGCCGACAAAGCTATGAATGACAGTTCCATGAATGATCCATGGTGAATGACCACTATACAAGTCCAGGAACGACAGCACAGCGGGGTGCCAATCACTCGTTCTCCCCCCTCTCCATAGAATAAAACATTGATGTGTGTACAGTGCTTGTTGATTCATGGTGGTGCAAATGACAAGCCATGGACAGCTAACCTTGTACATAGAAAATGTTCTGTGTTATTGCGTATGATCATTGTTTATATGTAACATAAACGATTTCTACAGTTCATATTGCGGATGTTGTTATTCCATATCAGTAGATATCATATCAGTTGTCATTACAGCATTACAGCAAACACATGAAGAAGTGCACTTATATATTCACTATATAGTAACGATTATACTTATAGAAAATACTTTGGTGAGGTATTTGTTGGAACGTATATAGATAGTATGTATAAATGGGTATGTAAGAGGAAAATTATGTATATGTCCAGTAAGTTATGTTATTCAAAGGTGGGGGGGCTCAATGATAGGCAGTTGCAAACTACGGATCAAACGGAGGACAAAGAGCCAGGTGGCAGATGGGGCAAAGTACCCCCATCCGCCCTATGGCATTGGGCACCCAATCGTTACTATATAGTTCAACCAAACATATCAATATTTATTAGTATATCCTTAACTTCACCAACATTTGACACCATTGCCCATTTAATCAACCTCCTTACCCATCCTTTTTAGGATGGTTTGAATTTATTTGTGGTCCTTCCCTGGTACAAACTCTGATTCAAACAACAAATAGTAAGTAACACCTTTATCCTATTTATTTACCATAGTGCAATGTGATATAAAAATTACAGTTGATTTAATTTAATTTGATCAATTTAGTATACATACTCCACAATAACCTGAAAAATAGATAAATTATTACTGTTATTGCTTTGTTAGCCACAACGTTTATGGATACCTTGTGAATATGGATATATGTATTTTATTTTTATGAATGCAACAATGTTTTGATACCAATATATCAACAACTTATCATCTTTATGTACAGCGCTCTCATAACAATCTCTGCATATCCCCTGCAAAAGCCCGTTGGCGAAACGCGTTGGGGCAAGAGACTTTCATTGTGTCTATCACCTTTGCTATTTGTGAGCCAGGGAATTGGTCTGATTAAACCCGCATAGTGAATTGGTCTAATTAAACCCATGACCATAATGGGTAAAGACCTTATTTGATTTATGTATATTTTATTTATTTTTATACACATGACAAAATATTTCAAAATAAGTACACTTTGCCAAAAAAACAGCTTTCTTCTCTTATTTCCTTTTGATTATCAAGGGGTCAACACAGCAGCTGAACAGAGGAAACACTGAATTAAGCAACAGGTGTACAGGAACTAGCTCAGTAGAACGAGGGGCTTGGCAGTAGTAGAGATACGTTGCACGAACACTGAGTGCCATGTCTGAGCTAGATAAATATCCAGGAATGATTAAGAGGCTCTTTTCTGATTAGCTGGCAGGTAGGGGGAAACTGATAGAGCTTGGAAGAGCAGACACGCCCAATGTTAGTACTGCCCACATGTGCAGAAGAGAGGTGCCTGAGCTTTAGTGAGGTAAAGGTAGGTGTGAAAATGAGGCTGCTGCCGCCAAGGTAATTGTAAAAGAAACTAAAAAATCCACAACCAAATATGCCAAAGTCAGTATAAACTGTCACTGAGACTGCCCATAAAAACCATTGTTCTACAACATGGTATACATTTTTCTTTAACCTGCCTAACGGTCTAATTCCATGCAAATTTCTATGCAAAAAGCTGTACAATTTTTTGCATGTATTTTTTATTGTAGGCTTTAATTCTTAGGCATACCTCACCAATATTTAAATTTATTACATTTAATAAAAACTTTTATTAACAAAAACATGTCATGTAAGTGTACAGTAGCATGTATATAAGATATATATATATAATATAATTGTATTGATAAAGTTTTATTTGTTAATTTCTTACATAGTTACATAGTTAGTCAGGTTAAAAAAATACATAAATTCATCAAGTTAAACTACTAGAGAAATAAAAAATATCCCAAATATAAAAACCTATGGAGATAGTTGATCCGGAGGAAGGCAAAAAACCACTGGTACAATTTGCTCCCACAGGGGAAAAAATCCTTCCTGATTCCATGAGGCAATGGGATGTTCCCTGGATCTACAGTCTCTGTTATCTTTACTTGTCTTATTTTCGGGGTAGGTCTTATTTTCGGGGAAACACGGTAGTTACATAGTTAGTCAGGTTAAAAAAATACATAAATTCATCAAGTTAAACTACTAGAGAAATAAACATATCCCAAATATAAAACCCTATGGAGATAGTTGATCCGGAGGAAGGCAAAAAAACCCTGGTACAATTTGCTCCCACAGGGGAAAAAATCCTTCCTGATTCCATGAGGCAATGGGATGTTCCCTGGATCTACAGTCTCTGTTATCTTTACTTTAAAACTTTAATACCAAGTTATATTCTGTTCTTCTAGAAAAGCATCCAGCAATTTATAGTAGATGCTGAAACTACTCCCAAGGAAGCTTATTAAATCCTCCCCGAGGAAGCTGAAATAAAACCTCTCGATACTGATCATCCCCAACTTAACTGAAAAAAACAGCAGATGAATCATCTTGGCAGCAATCACACAAAACTAAAATATGAATTGACCTTACTCTGTAGAAGCTTCTGATTGTATCTGATCTTTGGAACATTGCGCTGGTAGATAATCCCTCTCTGCACTGTGGACTTTCTTCACACTCCTGTAACTTTCATTAGAAGATCAACACCCTGGTAGGTGAAATGTATTACTCAAATAATTGTAATATTTTATCACACTGTGACTACTAATTGTTATAGTATTCTAAAGGTTTTCTAATACTCAGTCCTTCTTTTTATGTTGTAGTTTTATATGAGAATGAAAAAATCAATTGCATTGAATAGAGAGAACGTGTACTGTTTCCATTTCTTATTGCTCAGCCCAACATAGGTTGTTTTGTTATTTATTACAGTATACTATAAATAAATCTCATAAACCCAGCACGGTATAGTAATACATCAATATATAAATATTTATACACACACACTAGGAAGTAGGAAGAGAGGGGGAGAAACTATGAGGAAGAAACAGGGAAGAAAGAAATATGATGGAGAATTACAACAATAAAGAAAATAGTCATCTAACTTTTGGTGTGGGTGATTTGAAGTTTTTTTTAACTATACTCAAAAAATATTTATTGTGGGAAAATGTATTTAACGTTTTTAACAATTTATTAACAATTTATTAATGATATTAACAATTTATTCCTTCATCAGTTTTGCCGAGGACTCCATGGCTCATATAAGTTTCAAAAAAATCAAAATGAAATATTTTACTCCACCCAGTACTTTTGAAGCCCTTTGGGGGGAATTTCATCAAAGTGCCAATTACATGAAAACACTCATTTTGGACTTTTTCATGGCACTGAGCAAAATTTTTCAAACCATTTCCTATGCTTTGGCAGCCATCTGGGAGGCTCTAGAGGTGGTGGTCCATTTCCTGCTGACTGTACTCAATGTGATTTGGTTGGTTTTGAAGATTATTCTGGTTCTTGGGGAAGAAATAAAGGCACTGGGACCAAATGAGCCATCACAGCAGCACATACAGAGGAACTATAGCAAAGAAGATTCTGAAAAATCTGAGTGGCCTAAAAATAACTTGACAAACTCTCAGACTAATAAAAGGCAACATCTAACATATAATGAAATCACAATGGAGGCCATGCATGATAGTTACACAAGGTATAGACCTGTGTATTCTAATTACACTGAAAGGAAAAGTATTGGCGTTGATTACATCAAGAACGAACCTGCACGCTTTAATTTTATGAAGAAGGAATCTGTTGCGAAGGTGGTTGAACTTTCTAATAACATCAGCAAGGGGGCTCAAGATTCTGATTACAACAAAAATGATGTTGCACAAACTAATTCTTCCAGAAAAGAGATTGCACACTCTGATTTCACTATGGGGAAACCTTCACACTATTCCATGACGAAGGGCTGTGTTAATTTAAGATATATCAGTAAGGATGATGATTTTTCAGCATCCAAAAAGGAGGAGCTCTGACAATCTAATTCTTACAGGAAAGAGTTTGTACACCAAATCACCACCAAGGAGAAACCTGTATTATCCTCCACCACTAAAGAGTTTGTGTATTCCAAAAACATACCTAAAGAAGGTGAACAGACTGAACCAACAAGAGTTAAGTTGCTCAATCTTATTCCTACAGGAAAAAGCTTGCACACTCATAAAGCACCAAGAAGGAGCCTGTTTGGTATTTTGTCACAAGAGAGTTGACAAGAACAAAGTTTCTCCATCTAATTTTTACAAGAGCACTATTTTACAGTCTAATTTCAACAATAACATTGATCCACAATCTAATTCCCACAAGAATAAGGCTACACAATATTTGTTGTATGCAAACTCTAAAAGGCTTTGGTCCACATTGCATATTGAGTTTATATGAGCCTCTTCAGCTCTCATGTATACCTCCTATGGATCAGAGCACTTTGACAATTTCCACTTTGGGCCTGTTTATTTGGGCATAACTTTATTATTACTTAAGTTAAAAATCATATATTCATTATGTTTTTAATGTATACTGTGTTTTTTCTCTAATCTAAACAATATTAGTTTTTTATTGTAACATCTATGTATACAATTTGTTTTAAAATTTGTTTGGAAATGACACTAAAATAAATCATCAAATCAAGGTGTTATTTGCAAATGGACAATTATGCAAATTAAAAATATAGATAAAGGTAAAAGGGAAGGAAGAAAAAAAGAGGGTTAATTAGAGGTTAACTGTGGGCTAATAAAGGGTTAAGAACAAATATATTTTTTTGTTTGTTGTTATTTACATGGCTTTTTAACTGATATCTTAAGGCGACCAAAGGTTACAGCATAGATCTACACATGAATGTAACAGAAAATAAAAATTAATAATACGTCATTATTGTTATACCTAATGACACTGGGTAGGGGGTTTATTTATATATTTTTTGCTGGTGATTTGATCCATTTTCTATTCAGTTTATTTGCCAGATTCACATTTCTTATTGCTCCAGTTTCTTATTTTTTTCCCTGCAAATTTTCATGTAAGTAAAAAAACTTTGTTTTAACACATCCTACAGCCATGCCATAAATGTTACCTTTTTTTACATTGTATTATTTTGTACCAGGACTGTCACCCAGCCCTTTAAAATACAATAGGTTTTCCTGCAGTGGAATTTATGAACATGTTTGGTCCCCTATAGCTTAAATTTAACTTGAGAAATGCTCTTTGAAAATGTCATCCATGCTGGATGTGGGAGATGTTTTATATGAGCTATTCCCTGCCTAACCTTTTGGCAATTACTAAGCTTCTGCAAGATCCCATAGAGATCACAGTTGTAAACAACCACAGAGGATCCTTCTGTATTTTGACTTGACGTGCGCCCATTCATATTCATCTAACACTTTATTCCGCTGATAAAATGCATACCTTTTTAATCTTGGATTTTGTAATGCTAGCTTTTATGTGTTAAACAGGCAAATGCAGTACAAAACTAATGGTTAGCATTTGTATTAGCACTTTTTTAAAACATTTCTGGTACAAACAACACTTTAGAAATATGTTTGACAAGTCCCTAATGACATATATGTGCTTAGGAAAATAAACAGCTGACTTGAGTGATAAATATTCATATACACCTACTTGTGCAGGCAAATTAACAATGGTCACCAATGCTTTCTTAAGTTGCAGGAAGGGGTGCATGCTCCAAAACAATTTCTTTACTGGATTCTGTCCAATGTTTTACATTTTTAGATTTATGAAACATTACCAAGAATACTGAAATAATAAAAAAAAAAAACAAGCTTGTTTTAATCATTTAAACTTTAACATATAGGATATCTCATGGACAACAAAAGGGTTAAACACTGATGTACTTTTCCTTTATGACAACAATGTTGCTGTTGGAATTTAGTTTCTGTTTCATTTCTTTGCTGTGTAAACCTGAAAACATTTCTGTTTTCTGATTGTGTTCCTTGCTAATTTATCCCAGTCCATGCTAGATTTTTCCCTCCTAGAATCATCGCTCTGAAATCAAACGCTGGAACAGCTGTAAGTTCTTTTTAGCATTTTTAATATTTGTAATATAAAGACTATATTGTGATATGTACCATGTTAAAGAAAACCTTGGTTTTGTTCTTGTACCTGCTACCGTGCAGGTGAGATCATGGTAAGTACAAATGTGTGAAATGAAAATTTAATTTCAACCTTTTATTTTTTATTCTTTGTTGTATTTTGTGCTGCTGATCTTTTTCAGGCTTATTTGCCCACATTGATGTCTTGACTCAGCTAGCTAGGGTGTTAACTTATCCCCCCCATTACCCCGTCTTTTCCACCACCCACCACTATTCCCCACCCTTATACCTTCCCTGAATAACCATGCGTTTATTGCCATAGCCCCCATTTTTTTTTATAATTCAAATTAACACATCAATTTACATTTACATAATATTGACAAACATTTAGGTCAAATTTAACCACGATAAAACAACAACAACAATAATTGTCATAATACATTTACCAATTATACCCATACAGTATATGACAACATTATAACAAAAATATCCTATTGTAACCTATCCTGGTTGCAGTTCTTCAAGGGCAACGCTACACCCACCAGATGCTGTTTCCTTTTTGGTTTTGCTCCCAGCCGTACTGTACTACCACCGGCTCGGGGACAAACCTTACTTGCAGCCCCCTTTTACCACTATCAAAACCATACCATTAATTTTCCATTAAAGAGATGCCACACTGAAATGACCTTTCTTATCTTTTAAACATACACCTACTGCTGCCCCCAAGGACCTTACCCACAATTGCCTCTCCACCCACTAGCACTTCACCCCTATGAAAGGGCAGGAGGGCAACTTTTTTTCTCAACAAACTGACCTCCCACTTTAACCATTCTCACCTATCTTGCCTACCCACAAATTCCATTTGTCTTTTTTCCCCCCTTCCTTACCCCCCTCCATCTAGCACCTAGTTCCTTTCCACCCACTCCTCTCCCTCGTTAGCTCCAGCCATTACTGTACTCTCATTTCTCAGGAAGGCGGTCCAAAGCAATAATGTGAAGATGACACTGAAGCAAGTGCATGCAAAAAGAAAGTGTCTGACGGAGGCTGCATTAGATTGGCACTGGATGGTGAAGACAGGATGAAAAAAATGTGGAAATTGTATTTTATGAAATTAGTATTTGTTTGATGGGCAGATCTTTAAAAAACATGGATCATCTAAGTAAAGTAAACTTTAAAGCCTAACTAAACTGAAGACTAAGACAATTTCTATCAGCAATCAGGTTCATAGGTGAATGCAATGTATAGAAGCAATGTGGTAGACAGAATATCTGTTTAATTGGCCAAATGTGCTTGCACACTGCAATGCAGATATTTTCTCTCTTCTCTGAACTGAGCCAGGGGGCCTGATTTAATAAAGCTCTCCAAGGCTGGAGAGGATACACTTTTATCAGTTAAGCTGGGTGATCCAGCAAACCAGGAATGGATGTGGTCCAGGATTCAAACCATTTCCTAACACATAGCAAATCCATTTCAGGTTTGCTGGATCACCCAGCTTCACTGATGAAAGTGTATCTTCTCCAGCCTTGGAGAGCTTTAATAAATCAGGCCCAGTATGTCCATCATGAGGTCCATCATGCATGATTTTGTGACATCCAAAACAGGGGGAACAATAGATGGCAGAGTACAAATCAATATGTTTCTGTGTTACAGGGGAAACCAGGTAACAATTATAGGACAGATACACAGCAACAGCCAATCACAACCACACAATGGAGTTTTAATTTGCAAACTAAGGTGACACTTATAACTGATACTAATCATCATCATACTAATGACCATCATCATACTAATCATCATCATACTTATAATTAATACTAATCATAATTACAATAGGCTGAAAGTATATTGCTTTCTCTGATTTTAGGTTTAGTTAAATCTACTTTACTTCGAGCTATAAATCCACATCCTAACAACAATGGGAAAAGTCAAGACCCGACCAATGCCTCACTCACCACATCTGTGGACCAGATACAATAAGAATAAAGACAAACTAGCTGTGAAATATTTTGCCATTCCAGAAAGTGTAGGAATGACCACCTTCCAAATCTTTCAAAGCTTTTATCAAATGATAACGTCCATCACAGATGTTTTCTTGTTCTTCAGCTACATACTTCTGATACTCTCCAGCATCCTTGTAGTGCTGTTGGAGGTGTGCATGGCGCTCATCCATTTTGTCTTGTCAGCATTGAATATAATATGGCTCTTGATGTCAAGTTTCATCATCATATTATGGAAGGTATGGGAACTTCTGGTCACCAGTAAAAGACTACTGCCAGCTAAGGCGAATAATTTTCAGCTGTGCAATTCAGGAGGATCTGTTAAGCTCTGTCAATGGTGATGTCATTGCAATCAATTAGCGCACACCTGATCCTTGTTCTGTGTGCATCTACAGTCTATTACAGGTCAGTTTGAATCTTTGGTGCTTTATCTTTCTTTTTATTGTTAAGTAAATCACAAAATTGCTTCATTTATAGTTTGATTTGTTACAGTTGTTGTGATACAGTTGTTTGTTTAGTTGCAACACTGCAAACTAATTTATATCATGCTGTATTTATAATAATTACCACTTTGTAATATGTCATCACACAATAGTATGAATGTAAAAAAAATGGGACCAAGCATTTTGGATCTGATTCTGATGTTTGGTGTTAGAGAAATCAAATATTTGAAAAAAAAGATT